>NW_024610064.1:0-124999 GCF_016920785.2 Ixodes scapularis | reverse complement strand
CGCTTGTATGCGAGACATGGTAGTTCCTTTACTGGTTTCCTAAGCTAAACAAAAATATGAATAAAAAGACACTCGACTAAAAAGACAAGCGGATAACAACACCCTCGGAGTCATTGAACGCACTGGGAGGATTATTTTTGGTGATGATATTTTTTGAGAGAGTGCATTGACACTAAACTAGGTCTCCAGCTGATATAAACAACGCGACATTTTGCTTTTAAACACTGTCGTCAACCCAATTAGCACTGAAATTTAATCGGGTAATTTCACGATAAAAAAGTAAAAATTGCAAGTAAGCGGAATAAAAATTAACTGAACTCTGCAAAAGAACAGCTGCAACTATTAACCACATTTGGCGGGAGTTTATACGATGAGGGTGCCCCAGTAGATTTCCGATAGTCTATTTATTGTTCCTTTAGCAATGCGCAGCGATCGTTCAAGAATATTTTGCGTCTGATACGTATTTGTAATACATTCATGAGAAACTGTGTGCACTGAAGAAAGCAGTAAAAAACACAAAAAGATGCGAAACAAAAGGAAATTAAGAGAAAAACCGGAAGCGCACAGGGATCCGACGTGTGCAGGCGGTAGCAAGTTGTTTGCAAACAAACACCGGTAAATATACCTAAAAAATCTCAGTTCTTTTGGGAGCAATGATACCCATGCGTATATTAGGCGTGGTGACAAGCGGCTGTATGATGTTTCTTGATAATTTTTGATCTTGTATCATATGAATGGCAGCTAGTCTGTCGTGACCAGTGCTCGAAAACTTGCAATCGCTTCGTATTTCCACACGCGAGCTTTTATATACTGGAAGAGGACCATACGACGGTGCTCTCGCTAAGATGAAAGGCGTGATTCCCATGGCCATCGCACACTAGACTTCTGTTAAGTCGCTGTCATGTAATCTGTTACTGGTGCTGAAGCATGCCCGCCTTTCACGAAGCATTCTATGCAATCTCTGAGAAGGCATTTCTAAAAAAATATTTAACGTCCCATTAATTTGTGTGTTAGCCTCTTTGTGTGAAAAAAATCACAATATTGATATACTTTCAGCTTTTTTTTTTAAAAAAAAAACATGCGAAGTTCCTCTTGAAACTGTGTACAAAAAGTAGAATGTGAACCTATGCTTAGATCCTAGGAACAGTGAACACCAAATGGCTGTTCATCTCTTCTTAAAAGATAGCCGAGGGTGAGATGCGTGTGGCCAACTCGTAGACGGCGCAAGACTAATTAGTAGAACCATTCTCGATGTCTGGCGCTGCGCCAATCGCTCAAAATTGGTTTAACAAAATGAGGCTTTTGCGGGGATCAAAGTCCCATTCCAGCTGCCATGAGAATATTATCTTCTTTTTTTTTTACTTTCTCTGTGGTCAGTGACCGGAATGCTGTTGACATCGATCACCCTGTTTATGCAGATACTTGCGGCTCGGTCTGAATCTTTATTGCACTTCTTTCAGTGTGGCTAGGAACCCAACAGAGCTCAACAACGAGTTTACTTCATGACGTATTAATTACTTGCTCACGTAGTTGGGCAACCAAAGGGCGCTCGTTCCGTATTGAAACATTTGTATGAGAAATATATGTCTCCGATAAACACATATGAATCATACAAGTTGTATAAGAACATATTAGAACCATATAAGAACTCTATAAGATCTATATAAGAACATATAAGAGTCATATAAGAGACTTGTGAGAAGTGTTTTATAAATTTCCTATATGGTACTTATACGTTCTTATATATCTTATATAGTTCTTTCATGCTTCTTAAAAGTTATATGTTTTTATTGGACACAAGAAATGTCTCATACAAATGGCTTTTTCACTAGGGTTTGCATGAAGTCAAGGAATTCAGTACAATAAGTGAACTAAATTAGTTTGAAAAAAAAAACAGATTTTATTTATTTACGTTTGAATATAGGGTTCCCAGCCATAATCGACCCAACTGACTTAGCTGTACAAACGGATGCGTTTGGATTGACTCGCCTTACAGAGAAGGAGGGCTGCCCTACAGCAGCACAGCCTACTTAACCGGTTACTTTCATTCCATCTGTGAAAATACTGTCTGCAGTTATCAACAATTCTCGAGAGCTTTATAGATTACTGTTTTATAATAATGGCATAAACATATATTTTTGCTGAATTTTGTCAAAGTGACGATTGCAAGCTATTTCTACATCCTTCCAGGAAGCAATTTTGGGGGAATTTTCAAGGACTGGAGAGCAAACATCAAAGTCGTAACCATGTGCGGCAGCCTTCAAGCGAAAAGCAAAAGGAGCTGTCAGGGACGACTTAATTTGAAAAGTGTGTTCGTATCTAATGTTTTGAATCATAGAGCAAGTCGTGTGCTAAGGAAACGGATTCTTAAAAGGTACCGTGTGCTAAGAAAAAAATTGCGCTCATCACAAAGCCATTTGTTGAACTCGGCATGTATACTAGGCACAGGTGGTGTCCGAATGTAGCTCTCTCCAGTCGGATACGCTGCTGGTGCTCCGGATCTAGTCTCTTCGGGGTAGACGGTTTTGCAGAACCATACACATTACAGCTATAGTCCAATGAGGTTCGTGCACTTGCCCGGTATATTCGTAGAAACAAACCTGATATGAAACACCAGGACAGATGCGAGAAAACGTTCAAGATGTTCATCTCCCGGAGGCTTTTTGTTTTAGTGGGGTTATATTCGGTCCAAAAGTAAGTTCGCAGTCGAACATCAGGTCTTGACATTTGTGTAATTTTCCTAACAGGGACTGGTACAGCAATGGGTCCGAAAATATTCCCATTTTCCGAGAAAAAGAAATAGCCGCAACCGTTCTAGTCAGCCCAGCGATTGACCTGGTTGATGGTCAGCTGAACTTGGCGCTCAGAGCTATCTAGATTACAAGACTCGAAAGGGACCTGGATGTCAGCAACGCAAAGTGAGCAGAAAATTGAGGGTGGTATCACATGGGATATGGAGTTGACTTTTATTATGAAGACTGTTACAGTCTTCACTCAAGACACATTTCTGTGGGACACCATTTTTCTGTAGGAAAGTTTGCCAGAGGCGGGTTCCTAGCTGAACTAGGAAGCTGCGATTCCACCAAAAATCAGAGATGAAGTTAAACATTTTCTCTCTTCTACGCATGTTCGTAAGGTCCTTAAGGATGTCACACAGCCAGGCTGTACATAGGTTTTTTCGAAGTCGAAGAAAATGGAGGAAAAAATTGTCTGTTCACAAACGCCTCCCAAATAAACGCCTCCCAAACTGTTATTAACCGTCCTTTCGAACGTCGTCCCCAGGGAGCTAATCGGGAAAATGGGTCTATAGTTTGACACTTTTCATTTTTTATTTCCATCTTTTAAATTAAGAATGACAACAGCTATTTTCCAAAGGCTACGCATCCTTTTTTCCTCCCATGTCCTGTTAAAAAATTGAAAACATAAAAATAAAACATCTCCCAGACAGATGTGAAAGCACTGCACATGTATGCTATCAGCCCCAGAAGGGGTGGTTTTTGCTACAGATAAAGCGCGACGGAGCTCAGTTAGGGAGCAGAGGTAATTATACTCCTCACCACGATCTTCTGATCTAGGGATTGGGAAGTGTTCGACCTTGAACTTAAAAGTTGACAAAATTGGACTACAGTCTTTTGACCTAGATACATGGGTAAAGCATCTAGCCAGAATGTTGGCTTGATCTTGCATCAAGCAGAAGGCTTTTTCATCCTCAAGCACATAAAAGGGTTATAGAAATGGTTGATAGTCCCCATTTATTCGTCCTATCCTGTTCCATACAACCTTGGATGGCGTATAGCTATAATAAATGAGGCATAAGAACAAACTGATATTTTTGTGCTTATTTTCGGATGTAGCGAGTTTTTGCACTCAAACGCGTAAATGAAAAAAAAAAGGTAGCTGGGAGTAAGATGTCTGCGGAATTTACTCCATAGGCAGTTGTGGCGGATGAGCGATTTTAGACGCTCCAGATCTCACCATGGTTTCGGACGCTTGAGAATTAGATTTGCAGATGTCTGTGGAATGGAGTGTTCGGCCGACTCAATTATTGCTATAGAGCCTGCTTGCTTCGTCAATCGAGGCTGCTTTAGAAATGTCTAAATGTGTGGGTGGGGGAGTGGCCTGGAAAAGTTCACAATCTGCGGCAGAGAGCTTTTATAGTGGAGGGCAACAGGGGAGCATAGGGAGGAGTTTTAGTGCATCTAGGCACACAGGCAAGTGAACGCTTTGAAAGGAGTTATCCACAACAAACCAGGTAAAACGCGTAAAAAAAACAAAGAGCAAACATAAAGGTCGAGGCAAGAAAAGGAGTGATTGGGTGCACTAAAATATGTGGGTTCATCCGTGTTGAGAACGCTTGTCGTTCTGACTGATACAAAAAAAAAAAAAAGATCCATCACAGTACCGCGAGCATTGGTGCCCTCACTGCCCCAGAGTTGATTATGCGCATCAAGATCTCCCATCAAACTAAGCTGATGTGGCAGTTGATCGGCCATTTTCAAGATGGAAACGTTCTAAGAAAGATGAGGGGGGTATTTAAATAAAGCAAACAGTAACTAGCCGATCTAAAAACACCTATACTGCGACAGTCTCAAGGGTAGTGTCCAGAAAAACTTCGCAGGCAGGTACACTACGGTCTACCAGGATAGCAACTCATCTTGAAGTACTATAGAATGTTAGGTTGTCCTTCCTAAAGACCTGATAGGGTAAAAGAAATCTAGGATTAGAAGTGTTTAGACATGTTTCTTGCAGACAAAATGCCAATGGCTCATGCTTCTGCAAAAGGAACCTCCCATCACCTAAGTTACGAAAGAGCCGTCTGAAGTTTCATTGCGTAAAGCTGAACTGTTCTGTCATAAAGAAAAATGATTCACATTGACAAATAAAGAAACTAAAAGGTAAAAGGCATTTGCGGGTGAACACACCGGGCATTACATTTTAAAATGTATTTTTTTGCGATGGGCATTTGTGTCCGTCCCGGGTTTTTTCGTCTCTCAAAGGTGTCGCTGAGGGCGGGGAGTGAGGACCCAGATCCCGAGAGTGGTCCTTGCTGATCGGATCTGGGCCCACCCACGTCCCGCCCAGGGGTGTACGAGGGGCAGGAGGGGCGGGAGATGCCGCTCTCAGCCCTTGGGAGGATGTGGACGGACCAGCATTCTCCCTCACGGCTGCGGGCGACGCTTAAAGCAACGCCCTAGTTGACGTGGGCGGGGATCGGGTAGGAGGACGTCTGTGTTTCCGCCGACGTCAGTGTCCGTGCAGGGCCTCTTCGCACGGCCTTGGCAAAAGTGCGCTTCGAGATGGCCAACTGTGCTTTAGCATTCTAGTAATTAAGGTTATTTTTTTCTTTGTGAGTTAGCATCTCTATTTGTTCTTTCCAGGCTACGCGTGACCGGGCAAACACAGCATGGTTTTCACTGCATTTTGGGCAGTGAAGCACGTTTTGACAGGTGCCCACCACGAGACCTCTCTTCCCGCATTGGGAGCAGATCTCACGACCAGGAGAATTGCGAGAACCGTGACCGAAGCGTTGGCAGCGGAAGCAGCGTTGCGGGTTGTTTACAAATCGCCGGGCGTGGCAGTTTAGGTACCCTACTTTGACAGTAAGTGGGAGGGCAGGCAGTTCTTGGTCGGTTGTTCGTGACCATTGCGATGGAGCACATTGCGTTTCCCTGCAATTACGAAATGTTTGCGGGGGGCCTTCAACGATCTCCTCCTCAGTGCAACCAAGGAGGTCGTCCTTCTGGATGGCTCCCCGAAACGTGTTATGCGTTCGGTGAGGGGTGACAGTCACCTGGTACTCTCCTAACTTTGTAATTTTTCAAAGTGTTATCCTTTGGCTCTTGGCATCAACCTCAACGAGTAGATCTCCGTATATTTTTTGGCTTTGAATTTAGCACCGATTTGGGATTACAGATATTTACCTACAAAGAAAGGTGACAGAAATGAAAATGACTTTGATTCATCTTGCAAAATAAGCTCAAGAAATCGTGAAAAACTAGCCTGGTCTTGTGCTTTTACTAAAGAGCGTGGATTGGGGCGGTTCCTTTTGAGGGACCGCTCCTTTCTGGGTTGTTTAGAGAGGGGCGCCATAGGAGGGCAAGAAACTTCGGAATCTGTGGCACGCCGCCCACTACCGAACCCGACAAGGGGATAGGTCATGTGTCATAACAAGAATAAATTGGCTGACGCACTTACCCTACCAGTGCTACCAGGAAACTATAACCGAGTGTGGGTCCGCAAAGGGGTTCGTAGCCAGCCAGGGTTAATCGTTTCCCAAAGTAGGTGAATGAAGAAGGGAAAGGAGAATGAGAGAAAAGTTAATGGAAGTGGACAAAGGGCGACTAACTCTAGCCAGGACACCCGTCTGCGAGAAGCGTGGGCCAATATGGCGTGGCCTCACCCGGGGGGCCCCCGAAGGGTCACAAACTACCCCGGGCTCAGCTAAACTGCCAGGATCCCCTTTTCCCCTTACATGGGCACGCCACGTCCACCCAGACGTGGGTGGATGCAACCCACATGTGCTTGGGGTCCGTGGTGACGCCGCTCAGCCAACGCCGTCTCAGTGAGACGGTGTTTCTCTAGGTGAGACAGGAACACCGTCTCATCTAACGATGAACCGCAAAGGACGCTACGAGCCACCAGAGTCAATCCACAGCTCAGAGGGTGTCACGTGTCCTCCCGGTTGGGCAGAGCGACGTTGGGAACGCGAAGTCAAGTGATCAGCTCGCAGCTATGGACTGGGCCGGGCAGCTCGTAGCTTCCGTCGCCGTACGTCGTACGGTGAGACCAGTGTTGCCAGGTCTACTGATTTATCAGTAGATCTACTGATTTCGTTTCGGGTCTACTGATTCACTGAAAAAAAAAAGAAAATCTACTGACTTTTTTTTTTAGTAAACATATCAAAATTTATTATTTGGCCCCTTCAGTTCCCAGGGTCGCCCATCAAAGGAAACTCATATTCTCCCAGCATTAAAAACGAAGCACTGGCTAAATGGCCCAGAAGCCCGTCCTATTCGAGTGACTTAGCCGTATATTCATCTATCTATCCACCCAGAGCAGGTTCAACGGCAATCCGACTGTGACAGGAGTCAGAGCCTTATATGGGGAGAGTTTGGCTAGTCTACGATCTCGCCGCCGTAACGTCGCTCTCCCGAGTGAGCCAATCAGCCTGCGTCGCAGAGCGAGAGGCGTGTGCGCTTGAACTCTCGGCTGCTCCCACCCAGCTGAGCGGAGAGGGCCGCCATTCTCATTCATTCGCCCGGCGTAATACATGGGATCGACATCCAAATTTCGGTTCTTTACTTTTATCAGGCAGGCTCTGGAAAGAAAATGATATAATATGTTATTCCTCGGTGGCTTAAAAAGCTAACGAATTAAGTTTCTCCACGTTTGAACGCAAACTTTGAGACAGGCGAAAAAGAAAAAAGCCAGTGGCAGACGACGCGTAGCCTCAACAGTGCTCCGCGCCGACAGCGTTGCGTCAAAAACCTTTCACAGCCCAGTAAGGAAAGATGGCAGCTTGCAGAAAACTTACATTGGACATGTACGCGCGCACCATAGGCGCGTACTTGCCGGAACGTCTTGTTTTGGTTTCGTTTCAATAACGGCGACAGGTGGATGTCGCACTGTCGCCCTCATCTGTTGATCCCGAAAGTGGCTCAGTCTCGATTTCAAAGAATAATCCTCGAAATCGCAACACTAGTCAATGCTAAAAAAAAAAAAAAAAAAAAAAACATTCACGGTGCTATTTTACTTTGTCCTCCATAAAAAAAAAATTACTCATGAAATGGTCTTTTTTTTCATTTTTATTGGTGTTTATTACCATGTTATTTGTTACTCTATCTATTTCTTCGAAGTGTGGTTTAATGGAAATAGCAAAACATGGCAAAACACAGATTCCGTAGAATCTACTGATTTTTGTGCAAATCTACTGACTTTTTGGGGATCAATCT
Organism: Ixodes scapularis; assembly: GCF_016920785.2. Classification (NCBI taxonomy): domain Eukaryota; kingdom Metazoa; phylum Arthropoda; class Arachnida; order Ixodida; family Ixodidae; genus Ixodes; species Ixodes scapularis. The sequence continues at coordinate 117,047 of NW_024610064.1, read as the reverse complement.
GCTGACTTTTTTTTTTCTCCGTCTGGCAACACGGGGTGAGACAACGTATATCTGATTGCGCCAAAACTTCAAGACAGATATTCCTTGTCTGCAAGATGCAAGACAGAAAATAGTGATATTAAGTAATTACCGGTTATTTTCTTAAACGGAGCCAACACGTTATACAGAAAACGGTTGCCAGAATTTTATTGCTTGGCATTAGGAAGTGGGATATGAAGTGCAACAGATAAGTCCCAAATAGCATCATAAATCGACGCCTCGTACGGGGTTACTGAACTTGCGAGGCAATTGTGCGACTAAATAGCAGCCCATGTCCAGAAAGTCGCCTTTTACTTTTTTTTCTGTTCCACTTTGTAGCGCCCGCACCTGCTACTGCTCTCAGCAAAGGGCCAGGAGTATGTCTAAATAAATAAAATGCAATAAAACCCCTCCCAAACAAATAAAAGAATAAAACTCAACGAAGTCGCAAATGCTGGCAGGTGTGTGAGATCCAATTGCATAATGTGTGACTGTTTCGGGACCTAACGTCACTTGACTCTGCACAATAGCGTCACAGCAGTGTTGATATCAATAGCTCCTCCAAACACCGCTAACACTTCTGCAACAACAATGACTCTGCTATTTTTTTCAGTGCTTGCGGTGAGCCTTCTAAATACATTTCGTTGCTTTTTTTTATTTCAAGTTCTGCTCATTTAAAATAACTAAGCCGTGACTTAAGATAACAAAGTCATGAGTCAGCGGGCTGTCCTAAATGATTCTGTCAAGCACCTAGTCAATACCTCTCTTTGTAAAATGACTTTGTGAAATGCTACCTACTTCGACTCAAGAATTTGCCGCTGGGTGGTCCACTTCAACTGAATGAGATATTTACCCCTTACTATACATGTGTTGATTTGGTAACTTTCTAAGTCTACATCGTTGTATGAATACTTATATATCAATGTATGTTTTACGTGTTGTTATTCTTTCTTACAGAGCCTATGTTTCGTAAGTTACTTTACTTTTGCAACTATAATTAGCAACACTTTTTGGGAAGAGATCTTACGCTTAAAGACTTCAATGTGTAAATTGTAATATATCTGAAACTTCTGTAATCTCTTACTTGCCTTTTAATATGCATGACTCCTTCTAGTAAGGTAGTATACTGTTCGTTCGTTTTTTACGGAAGCCTACAAATCGCGGGATAGCTTGTTATATCCTCCTTATATCCTAGGCACAGGTTTGGTGAAAATAGTATGCTGAAATACGCACGTTACATGTTTGGTAAAACTAACCACTTTATTCCACAGAGTCTCATATAAAAAGGATATGTCCATAACATTTGGTTACCAACTGTAAAAAAGTCAGAAAAATAAGGAATCCAGAAAATAATCTCAAGACGAACCTGTGGTAGATTTTTCTTCTCCCACATAATATCAAGCCCAAAACAAACTTAATTGTACAATCATTGTGGGGTGGAGTCCCATGTATAGATAGCAGCATATATGAATATAAGATTGCATATGCTCAAACTCTTTAAACTCAAACTCTTTATTTCTCTCCGTTTGGAGAGGGGAGACAGAGAAAAAAGCAACTCAGTTGTTGCTTGACGAGCCTCTGCCTCCCCACAACAGCGAAAAGGACAGCATGTATATACAAATGTTTTTTTTTTCACCATCACACTTATAGCACAAAAATATACTAATATACTAAGCCCTTATGTACGGTGCATGCAGTGAAGCTTCATAATAGGAACGAAATAAATGTTATGTTTTAACAAGTAAGCATATTTCATGAACACATCATCTGGTTAAGATACTGCGATACTAGTAGTGTTACTTGTTATTCGAGGTAATAATGAAATGTTACTAAATTTCGCAGAATACGTAAATTAAGGGATTTTATGTCTATCAATAAAGATTTTCATCCGAAGTGCCGTATCCCGAGCAACTTCATGGGCTGCAGCTCTGTTTCACAGGTTCATCTGTAAACAAATAGGCGCAAGAAAATATCACCAGAAGGGTTTTGAAAAAAAAAATGCGACGTGTTTATCAAGAATTTTACAGTTCTTGTCAATAATTTTGTTTTTACGTATTGATGACACTTTACCTAATGTTCTAGAGACACTCTAAAGTATTTTGTACGCTAAACTCTAGTTTGCTGAACGAAATTAAGGTGTGGCTGAATTTGTTACTCTTTTCACTGAAACAAAGCTTTGCAGTTTTTTGCTTTGACATAGAATGAATGAATGGGCTAACTTGTACTCACAATAACGTCCCGTTTGTAAATCTAACCTACTGTATAGGCTTAATATAATTACAAAGTACTAGGCTTGAATTATTATTATGTTGTTGCTACACACGCTAAGATTTGCATAACCCTGGTGGTTGCCAAAGAAGATGTAATGCGAAAGCATTTGGGATACTTTGCTTCCTTCGTTTTTAGGGCGAAATGTTCAAAGGTATCTCCAATCTCTGACAACACCTTTCACGTCATCGCTCACGCTGCGTAGGTTTTTGTTGGTTTATTACTTCGGGCATTTTTGTCGCGCTCTTTAGATGTTTATAGAGCCTCGCGCTCTCGGTCTGCCTCAGCGCTGTGCTTTTTGTGTACCAATTCTTCCTCAGGATATGGAGGTTTCTTTCTTGGAGGCAATCTGAAGATTGAATCTCCTCGCGGTCCTCCTACGGATCACGTTATTCCGTGCTCGTCCTAGGCGCAGTTACAAGCTTACGTTGCCATAATCCAGATGGCGCCACAGTGCCTGCTCTCAAAGCGCACAGCTGGTTCTCACTTACGTAACTCGGCTTGTTTCATGATGTTTCGCCAACAACTGGTGCCCCTTTTCCCACCACATTAGCTATTTTTCTCCCTCAAATTTCAACGAATAAGCAAGCGTGCTATCGAGCCGTTTATGAAAGAGCGCCCTAGATATCAGGGTTTGGTTGCGAGTACCGCTTTTAAAACTCCGGAAAAAGTTTTTGACGGCCCGTATCAGCCAAAACTTATCAGAGCCGCGTTCATGAGTTGTCAATTCTCAGAGCATGTGGTGCGGTCAAACCGGCATTCCGCGCACATATTGACCACAACGCAAACGCTCGTGTTTACCGAAGAATTCATTGTTATACTCTGCCTCATCCTACGATGGACTAAAGACCAAAGTCACAGAGCGCCAGTTCCAATCATGTTCCACGCTATACAATGACACGCTTTACACTGATTAGGGGTGGACGAATAATGCTCCAATCCAAAAGCGCCGCATCATTTCAATAGCTTCGACGCTGCAAAGAGCCTACATCTCGTGACTTTCTTTGCGATGTAAAATTGTTGAGTTACTCAGTGCTCTTCGATTACAACCGCTGTCCACCCGTCCCCTGATCAGTGATCCGAGACGCGGGCACCGATACGTGCATCGAGGCGAAATACCGCAATATTTCTAAGTGGCTTGTAATTGGATCTGGCGGTCCGTAGCTTTTGCCTTAAGTCCATCGTAGGCTGAGACGGAGTATAGTAAACGTAAGACCAGCGGTGATTTATGCTCATGTTCAATCCGGGTCCAGAGCTTCGACCGTGACGTTCTCAAAATAGGTTTAGGTCGCTTAAAACACCTACATTAGCTTTATGCAGGGAGTACGCGCCTCTTCCTGCCGCCATGACAGGGGGAGGGTAATACTTCCGGTTCTTCTTTATTAATTTGTGTTCGGGTGGGACACGACCAGTCTTGGTCCACTACCAAGCAACAGCCCAAAATCGAAGCTCAAGAAGTGCCCTACGCTCGCGGTTCTTGAGTTTCCGATACGCACCGGCACGAACAAAATGTCACAAGTGACGATTTTTCAATTATTTCGAGACGGGGTGATGCCAGGGACGCCGCCGAGCTTCGGTGATCGCAGCTAAGCAGACGGTGCTCGCTTATTTCGACGTGCTGCCGACGCATGCCGCAACGCGACAAACTCTAGGGTGCGGCGCCAGCGGCGCCTTGACCGACCACCTTCGTACAAAGAATAGGTGCCAGCCGGGCCATTACGGCACATGTTAATGCAAGCTTACAGTACGCCGGAAATAAACGTTGAGTGCCAAACAAAGCAAGTCGGAACATTAGACAATTGTGCATTACAAAGACACGCGTCGCCCAGGAGGAAACGTAATAAAAAAAAAGTCCGAGGACACCTAAGCACTTGTAATGAGTTGTGAGTGCGAAAGCATAGATGTTCTTTCGCTCCCTCAGTCCGTCTACGGCGTAGTGAATAAACGCTCACGTTTCGCAACTGCCGAGGCAGCGGCCGACGGCTGAGCGCGCGCTCTCCTGAAGTGGCCGCGCCGCGCTGAGCTCGGCCGTGCAGTCTCTCCGGAGTTTGTCGGAGCGAGCTGTGCGGCCAGGCCTTCACCACCGTACCTCTTACCGGCGGCCGGGCCACTGCAAGCGCTGCTACGCCACAGACAAAACTTCGCTGGTAACGTCTTTCTTTTTTTTTTTTTTTACTACGCCTCGCTAGGGCCAATGGGAGCCTCGTTCCTTGGTTACGCGCAGAAGCCAATCGGAGCCTATCCATCAGGTTTCTGCAACAGACGACAGGCTTCGCTCCATTGGGACAGGGGAAGCTGCCGTTGGGCCCGGCATCAAAGCTGAGGATGTCGGTTCGCTTCATGGGACAGTTAATGCTTTCGCATAAAAACATTCGGAAGGTAAAACCAAAACACGGCTCAGTGACTTATGCGGGGAAGCTCGGCACGATTCTTTGGCACTTGGGGGTGGTACACTCTAAAAAAAGTCTGTGCGTCTACTTTCACGCACAACACTCGAAGAGCAAATCACCGCAAACCACAGAGGCAGCTCAGCGAGCGACGATGCCGAAACATGAGTTTAGACCAAAAAACTCAATCTGATTTTTGACATTAAGCAATGCGAAACGTCACTCTTGCATTGCTTAATGTCACAACTCAGACTGCCTTTTTTGGTCTAAACATATGTTTCGGCATCGTCATTCGCTGAGCTGCCTCTGTAAGTTCCGCTGATTGGCTGGCCGAGTGTTATGCGTGAAAGTACACGCACAGATTTTTTCAGAGTGTAGGTGCTAATTGTCGATGCCCTGCCGTTCACGAAGTAGTTAAACACGTTTAAGAACTTGTAGGATTTAAGTGTTCTCAGGCGTATAAACGAGGCGGCTCGAGTGGGTAGTCGGTAAGATGCACCGCCGATACCTTTGGTAGATTTGTCATATCTTTCAGATGATGTGCTCGTTCTTTTTACACATGGGATCAGTAATGCACGCTGATCCCGTATAAGTAAATTTCAGGTTTCACCACAGTTAGTCCTTGACGGTGAGACATTTAAGTATACACTAATCACGGCAGGTACTCGAAAAGAAGCAAAAACAATAGCCAACCAGAAGTTCGGTCACGTTTGTTTTCGTTTACGTTAGCACAACCTGTGTCATAATACATTTCCGTAAAGCGTTTGAACTAGTCCTGGGAAAATGACAAACATTTGAGTGCACCATCGGAGTTTCGATTTTCAGTTTGTTGCTTCTTAGGGACAATAGCCCAATAAGGAATCAGAATGCTGGAAGCACAATATAACGCAGAGACTGGACACACTTTTGAGGTTTGCGAGAGTTAATTTATCAAACGTTTCTGACAACGCCAAGCAAGAAAATAATTCACACAACATCTTTCCTTTCACCTATCTCAAAGTTTATTATCTATGTATAATTTACCACTTAGTTCTCTAAAACGCCAGGTAGTGCGTTAAATAAAGAAAATTCGGAACTGTCAAGGTTTTACAATAAAAAAAATAATCAATTGGGGTGGTTTTTGAAAGGCTATCTGCCTGTAGTGGAAAACAGGAAAAGTTACAAATAATTAAAGTAAAAAGTAGTGCGCAAGAATTCTTTCATAAATGCATATATATATATACACATATATACAGGGTGTTTTTTTTTTTTATTCTTACACCTAATGTGGTTTGTGCAGGTGGGTTACACGGCCAGGCGGACATTATGTGGGCGGCTAATCTTTGCAATAAGTCGGTTAATTAATTGAAATTCGTTCATTAACTTTTTAATTACTGAAAATAAACATATGGTTTCAATTAGAAACTTGCTGAGCATCATCGAAAACCCCTAAATCAACCATTTTAGCAGGATATAACGCCGGGGCAGCATTTTACAGCGTTCTGTAAAAATTCTCAATCTGGACGCGTTTCTAGATTTCGGTTTCTTATCGGAGCGCATCTACGCGCCCGCGATCCTGCTCCCCGGTGGTCACAGCGCGAAGCCACCTCTTCGCCTCCCACGTAGAAGGGAGGGAAGTAGGGCGCACGTGTGTTGCGCGTCTCAGCCACTGGGGAGCAGGACCGCGGGCGCGGTGATGCGCTCCGATAAGAAACCGAAATCTGGAAACGCGTCCAAATGGAACGCTTTTACAGAACGCCATAAAATGCTTCCCCGGCGTTATATCCTTCCAGAAACAGGTGATTTAGTGGTTTTCGATGATGCTTTACAAGTTTCCAATTGAAACTATATGTCTATATCTACTAATTAGAAAGTTAATTAAATATTTTAATTAATTATCCGACTTATCGCAAAGATTAGCCACCCACATAATGTCCGCCTGGTCGTATAACCCACCTGCACAAACCGCATTAGTGTAGCTTTCACGGAGTTTTTTAAACAAATGTGTAAGAATAAAAAGAAACACCCTGTATATATATATACATATATATATATATATATATATATATATATATATATATATATATATATATATATATATATATATATATATATATATAAAAGCGGGATGTACCTTTAAAAAAAACACATCGCCGTGCGCAAAGGGAAAACTAAATTTGCCCACGTTTATTTATTATTTTATTTTTTTCCCTTTCACGCGCAATTTGTTCCGTTAGTGAACCTCAAAACTTTCGTACACAACGGTTTTGCGGAATCCGAAAAGGCGTTGTTCGCAATTTGCGAATGCAGGTGGGCCTTCGTCCAATTGGTTGGTCCAACTGGGCCAATTCTACTCATTTACTTTTCAGATTCTGATGTTCTCTCAGAGGAGAAGCGTGTTATTATTTGCACCTCTTAGCGTATTTGGATAGTGAGGAAGATATAACAATACAATTAACGTTGCATTGTATATTGATCGAAGTAAAAAGGTGATGCTAGCGCCCTCAGAAAACACAATTGCCGTAAAAATCCTTTTCGCAGAATTATGATAAACAATATTCTTTTGCTATTTTTCTTTCTAAATTAGTTATGCGTTTTTAGTGCAATGAACATAACGCCTGTTGTCATGCACTTGAAATATTCAACACCCTGGTTAAATAATAATAAGTGTATAAGAATGTTGATCGACAAACTAAAAACGCCTCTCGGTCAGCATGCGTAGTAAGGGTATGTAAAGTGCTCGCATGATTTTTAAAAACGTGAAAAGACAGATAAATACGTGTAAACTTTCATTTCGATTTTCGCGACCAAAACAGTCGCCAAAAATAAAAAGCTAAACAGCACGCAGTTTTTTTAAGATTTCAGAGAAACCCGTATCTTAACAATTATATAGTAAAGCCAAATAAAGTTGTTAACAGCAGAGGAGATGCCACTAGTTACACTTAAGTTCAGAAACTACGGACATAATATAATTAAGTGTATATATTAAGTCAGAAATTACAAGAAAGTGCAAGTAGATTCAACGGTAATATTGCTGCACCATACCCATGTTCTTGCGCATTGTAGTCCCAAGAAGCCTACAGAGTCTGAACCGTAGGCTGAAACATAAAAAAAGCATAAAGGAAATTATATTACATATACTGCCACACGCGTCACCGAGCGAGCGTGTACGTGGCCGAGGATTTACCGTGCTCGGCCGTCGCGCGGAAATACGAGGGTCGATTCCAGGGAGCGGAATACTCTTTGATTTATTCTTTCAACTTGGCATTCTGATAAGTTGGACAAAATGTCGTCTGATCGAGTTACGAATGCTCTACGTGCCGAAAGTTCTACTCCAAATATTCCAGAAACCCAGGGGATACAATAGGCGCTCCGCGTGGCGAGCCGGAGTCAGTCCTGCCCCAGCATTCGATCCTGCTGTTACGCCGACTTCGACACCCGCGACGCTCTGTTGTTATCTTCTGTTTCCTTCTTGTTTAGGGCACAAGTTCGTCGTTTTAAACGTTTATTTCTTCCTGTTTATGTAGTCTTCTGGTCACCATACTTGACAATACTCAACGTCATCTAGCTACCGTATTTACTCGAGTAATATCCGCGCTACTTATGAACAAGCACCTTGCGCATACTTTCTCGCAAAAAAACGCATACCTGCAATCATTGCGTTGCGCATAAATAACAGTATGTAACTAGGTCTAGAACAAAATTTTCTATAACAATGCAATCTTCACAGATGGTACCTTAGCGTGAAGGCGTTATTTTTGTCCAGTAAATCGCTGGCATCATTCTGTCGATCGCGTGATTGGCGATCCGTTTGCTCCGGGGAAGATCGGAAACTGAGGTTTTCTTCGTGAACAGTTAGACATCTGGGCTACTGTATTAGCTTCAGTGCCTGAATATATTCCCTGGAACTAACAACCATTCAGGCGCTAGCGAATCCTGGATACCTCCGGGTAACACAATGGCCGCCGTGTCTCTGGAACCTAACACCTCATTAAATTTCGGTGCAAAATAATATATAAGGTTTTATCACGCAGATAGTCCCTGAATGATAGAGCGGTAACTCTGCATACTGATTTGAGATGGCTTTGGGATCGGGGCATGGTGATGCTGGGACTTCCCACCGTGAGTCAGTACTTAATTGAACTTGGTAAACTGCTGAGTTGAAAGTAAAATATTCATATCGGCTAGCTCGAAATAGTTTGGAGAATGTGTCAAAACATGCATTGTCAAGAGTAAAATACCTTTGATAATTACTTGTAAATATCCGAAAAAATATAACGTTTTCCGAAGACAGCTAAATTTGTTCCTGTTTTGTGAAAATTAAAAGAAAATACAAAATATATTGTACGGCAGCAAAAAATGCCATGTTGTATATTATCGTTACAACCTTGCACAGGAGGATACACATTCCTGTAGGTAGGAAAATTTTTATTTAGAAATGGAAATGAATGTTCGACATCATTATGAGATATTTGAATGATATGTTAGAAATATCCTATGCATGCGGAGGCCTTAATATAATCATATAATACTGCATCACCTAGGAACGGATCCTTAATATTTTTAACTATATTAAATTCCTACATATCAACAAAAATGAAATTTTATACATTTTATGAATATGAAGACAATCAAATAGCCCCATTTCAGCGCCATACTGATTGGCAGCTACGCTCTAAAAAAAGTCTGTGCGACCACTTTCCCGCACAACACTCTGAGAGCCAACCACCGCAACTTGCGGAGACAGCTCAGCGAATGACGATGCCGAAACATAGGTTTAAACCAAAAAACGTAGTATGAGTTGTGACATTAAGCAATGCAAGCGTGACGTTTTGCATTGCTTAATGTCACAACTGAGACAGCGTTTTTTGGTCTAAACATATGCTTCGGCATCGTCATTCGCTGAGCTGCCTCCGTAAGTTGCTATGATTGGCTCTCCGAGTGTTGTGCGGGAAAGTAGACGCACATAGTTTTTTAGAGTAATAGTATGAACTTACCGAAGAGGCAGATTGCCAAGAAGCACAGAACGCAGCTCAGACCCATTTTAGTTGTCGGGAAGGTCACAAACGTTGGGGCGTTGTACCTTGCTTTTATATACCTCATGGTTATCTTTTTTCTTCTCGTACAAGTGTAAAGAAAGTGAGGGAAAACAATGACGTGCGAGTTTGCTAGATCATACATTATTTTACTTTCGTTTGCTAGAGTTGTGTTCTGCACTATTGTTTTGCTTGTTTTTCAACCTTCACGAACTCTACAAACTCGTGTTAAGTTTATATTTTTGTTTGTGGAATGTTTTTGCTTACGCAGATGCTGCACTTAATCTTTTTCCTGTCATACCACCGGAACGAAGGGGTCGCGCAAAAGATGCTTTTCCTGTGTTTTGCGTGGGTATTTTGTTTTGCATTTTCAAAAACAAACTAATAAAAGCATTCAATGTATTTTTTTCGCAGAACATGATCACGAAAACAATTCCTGCACATCACGTTTACGCTGCGCAACGCACGTTGCGGTTGATGCAACATAAGCCTTTTTTAACGTTTTAGTACGACTGTGTGTGTAGTGACGACAATAAAAGTTTACAGCTTTGGTATAACTCGCCTTTACACTGTACATTCTAAGGAATCTTGTGCGTTTACTTTTGCGCAAAGTGCTTGGAAGATTCCGAAGATACTGCAATTATTGAACAGGGGCAAGCAAGGTGGACAAGAATGACGATAATATTCACCGAAGAAGAGAAACAAGAGGGACGAAGGACAAACACAAATCTCCAAACACAGCTAGGAGACTGGCGCGCGACCGAACAAATCCGCCTGTTCTTGGTATTGAACCATGACCTCTCCATTTCCAGTGGAGCGCTCTACCAATTGAGCTAACCAGGAATTAGACGTCAGTAGAGGAAACGGGTTTTATCAGCTGGAACCAGTCTAACTGTTAGACTGGCGGCAGCTGATAAAACCCCCCTGTTGAAAATAACTCTAAATGGCCCTTATGGCTTGAAGGATTATGGGACCTCACAGACCTTCAAAATTCTTCAGAGAAACCCTACAGAAAAACCCTTCAAAGATACCAGATAGAAAATCCCTTTAGCCTCACAGCCCTTCAACCCGTCAGACCCTTTAGCCCATCAACCCTCTAGACGCCCAAATGACTGTGAACCATAGACAAAATTCAGTTCAAAACATTATTGAAAATTTATTGCAGTCATTTAGTTTTACATGCATATTATAACTTGAAAAGGCGATAAAAAGCAATGTTTGTTCAAACCTGGCGCAAGGAGTGGTAGACGAAAAATATCATATCATATAGAGACAACTGACTTCTTTATCACAAAGAAAATAAATTTCAAAGTACTCACAATGCCGCTGGGTATATTTCTGATGTATGGTAGTTCAGCTAATAAAACAGAGCAGGTGCACCTCACGGAGTCTCAATAAGCACGTTTAGCAAAAACCACGAACTCGCAAGCAGCACCCGCCACCGCTCAGAAATCCTGAGCACAGTCACGGTTTCGTCCATGATGACATCGCGCCTGCGTCTTCGGCGTATTTTTCGCTCGCTGGATGATTCTGAAGCCGCACGGACGAAGAGGCGCAAGGAACAAGGCCGGACAGCGGCCGTCACACACCGTCTCAGGACCCACAGTGCCATAATTCCGGTGCGCAGGCACAACATGGGGTGGGACGCTGACCCCGACTGCCAGGCTTTGCAGCGAGTAAGCCGACACCGGCCACCATCTCCTTGAATGCGCTGAACCAGCGCTGGCTGAACACGATGGCGCTCAAGCGGTGTTGAAGGCGGCCAACGCCGAACTGTGGTTCACCTGCGTAACCAAAGAAGAAACTGCACGGATCAAAACAGACCAAGGGGCGAGCTCTTAAAGAGATGCTTACCTTCCAGGGGGAAATTGGTCCGCATCCGCGGTTGCGGCAGCGGTAACAAGCTAACCACCCACGAGCCGAGAGGAAATGGCTATCCTGGCTTCCCCCAAATACTTTTACGAGGGTTCCCCACTCACCACTCTCTCCCGCCGCCCGCTGGAGCGCGTCCCGGCCCGGGCCCCTCTCCCAGTCGCCGGAGGGAGAGAGGAGCAGTGTGGGTTGTTTTTTGGAGATCGTCGCCCGTGGGGGACCGGTTCCCGGAATGGGTCGCTCCCACGTCCCTGGGAAACGCACTAGCTGCTCTCAGCTTGTCCTTTTTATTATTATTCATTGTTGCACGGATCTCGCCTCGAGCGGACAGGATTGCGTTCGCCTCAAAACGCCGCTCGGCCAACACCACTCGGCCCGCGGGTCGTCAGTTCTCCACATGGGGCGGTCGCCGTCAGTGGTCTCCTTGGTGACCGAACACCCGGGCAGTGACAGACGGGTCCAGGAGCCCATTCGTATTTGATAGAAGAGCAGTAATAGAAAAATTTGACCGTACACACATACGATCGACATTTTCCAAATACTTATTTTTTCCCCCCGTCGCGAAGAATAAGCAGCTATGTTCTAATTTTGCGAAATGTGTTTTCTCCACCTAAGCCGCGGCCCCACAGACATCTGAAGAAGCCTGACGGTATTCCTGACCCCATTAGAAAAGTTTTTGACAGGCTTTCAGACATTTCAAGGCATTGTAAAGGGTACTTTAGATATTTCAGGAGACCCTCTATCGGAACCAACGAACCCACCAGTAAATATCGCTGCCCCCTTCAAACATCACAGGAATTCCTGAAGTCCCCTTCACACCCTTTAAAAAATTTCTGAAGTCCCCTCAGAGCGATTTTCAATAGGGCCGTTTGCTCTACTGACTTATAACTGTTGGCTAGCTCAGTTGGTTGAGCGTTCCACTGGAAATGAAGGGGACGCTGGTTCGATACCAGGACCAGGCAGATTTTTATGGTCACACACCAGTAACCTATAGCTGTGTTCGGAGATTTGTGTTCGTCCTTTGTCCCCCGAGGTCCCACCTCCAGAAAATATTATCGTCATGCTAGGAAGAGTCGACCGATGCAATCTATGGAATACGGAGGGATCGCAACGAATTGCGAATCCGAAAATATGTTTAGTCTTATAGAAATAGGGGTGCTATGACAGTGCTGTGCGCTGCCACAGCGCCCTGTCATGTCATGTGACAGTGATCATCACGTTTGACGTGCTCACTTCATGCGCAGTGTCACAGCGCGTAAATGCTTTTTTTATTGATTGAATGATTAATCGAACTGTATTTTACAGGATGTGTCAAGGCGGTCGGCATAAAAGCTAACTAAAACTTCTACAAATGTGGCACGGAAAATAACTAAAAATCCGAACACACATTTGAAATTACAAGGTTACTGAACTAGATTACAGCTGCATACGTAATATAAAACATATGTTCATAGAGTAAAATATAGAAGTAAGTTTATGAACCAGTTGATGAATTCAAATGTGTTTCTCCAGGATATCCTATTTTTTAGTTTCGAAATATTGTTCTAACTTTGGGTTTTAGAAATTGCTTATGTCTCGGGTTGTAATTTAGTTTGCTTAGGTCTAAACATATTTACAGCCTCATCATTCAACGAGCTCGTTTCGTAGAGTACTGCGGTTGGCTCTCCCAAGCGTTACGCGATGAGCCAACGGCAACCCAAGCCTCTTTGTGGGAGATTGGCCGCATTCGAACAGCCTGCCGCATCCTGCTCCCCAAAGCAACGCCGCCAACGCAGCCCCCCCCCCCCCTCCTCCTGCCTGCCAGTTTTTTCCGCGTGGTGGCACGAGCGTAGATAAACATGGCGGCGCCCTCTTATTGGCGCGGACACTGGTCTATAGGAAAAATTTCCCTAGGGAGAAATTGAAGCACCAGAGGCGCGCTGCCGAGGTTAGTAATTTGTGGTGACATCAGGAGCTTGTAGTCACTGGCACAACCGGCGATATGTATAGGTTACTGATACATAGAGGTTTGTTGCCCTATATAACGTTTTATTTGCATTATTTACAAGTTAACAACAGCAATGCTAGAAGGCATCTATCGTCGATGCTGCTTCGTACCTCGCGCGCTTCTTGTGACCGCTTCGCCTTCCTCCTTTGGCTGGTCACTACAAGATAATCAATCAGATTGCTCGAAGAACCTAACGAACGAGTGTGGCGAAAGTCGCTGGATACGTCTCCTCTAACATAAAAACACACGGACTCGCCAAAACATGGATGTTTGGAAACGCCATTTACACTTGAGACTGGTCATATCATTTCAGAACGCCACGTGAAGAGTGCTGCATCTGCTCTGAAAAATATTTCAAACAATTGGCGATGCTTTCTGGTAGATATTAATTTCTTTTTTTTATATTTTTAGTTCTACTTGCACCAGCGCCACCTATTTATTTATTTATTTATTTCAATTCCCTCAGGGCCCATAGGGCATTACAGAGGGGGCGGGGCATATAAGAATTCACTCAAAAGAAAACACAAACGTAAAAGGCAGTGATTAAAACACAATAAATTCGACAAAATATTAATAAAAGTGATTAGTAAGTGCTTCTTTAAATGATTCAAGTGATGGGATAGCTGCTAAAGATGCTTGAAGGTGGTTCCACTCAGAAGACGTCTTGGAATGAGGGAGTCGTTGTACGCTGATGTCTCACAGTGAGGAATGGCGACCTTGAAACGATGTTCAATGCGTGAAGAGATATTAATAATAATAATAATAATAATAATAATAATAATAATATTTATTGGAACACGCAATTAACAAGGCAGATACACGGGCCTGTCAAAGCCAGAAGCGGCTTGTGGGACAGCACCCTACAATTCATGCTTGAAAGAGTTCCCACAAACAAGAAGTTCACAGCTCAAATTCAACTACAGATGCAGAACAATGTAGGTGATGATGGTCATTCCAACATATGCAAACAGAAACATGCAGTCACAACTTCTCCCTAATACCTTGAAGTGATTCTTTCAATTTTTTTAAAGAGTCCACAGCATAGATATCATCTGGTAAATTGTTGAAAATAAATGGAACGTAAAAATTTCGCACTCTTTTTCCGTACTTTGTTTCTACGAAAGGCACTTCAAACCGCTCAACACGCCGAAGAGGTCTACATAAGACACGAGGTACCTTAAAAGTATCGCTCCAGAAGTATTTTAGAACAACCGTGTGTACAAGTAAAGGATAAAAAAAAGGCAAACCCAAGCATGTTAGCATTTCTTCTTCAGTTTGTGACGTTGCACCGTACATTATGCTTTTAAATATTCCTTTTAAAACTGAGTCAATTTTTGTGCCCCATAGTCCTGGGCTGTGACCGAAAATAGTTATTCCGTAGCGTAATACACTGTACGCTAAAGCGTGAGTTATTGTCTTTTTGGTTGAAATGGGTATTAGAGATTTCGTATTATACAGAAAACAGGATACTTTTCGCAGTTTTCTACAAAGTTGTGATAAATGGGCTTTCCACGACAAGTCACTCTCAAATTTTATTCCTAGATAGTTAACTTGATCAACATAAGACACGGGACGACAGTCGCAAGGTGTACACCGAGATGTATGCAAATAAAGTGGATAATCGGTAGTTATAAGTTTAAGTGGGTTATGAAAGCAAACAAGCTTAGTTTTATGTATATTGATCGTGAGACAATTAGCTCGAAACCAGTCATGTAGGCGACAAGTGTCGTCTTGGAGTAAAGTGATTCCTGCAACATAATCAAGGTGTTGCGATAGCAATACCGTGTCATCAGCGTATTGAAATAATTTACATGAGGAAACTGCCCTGGACATATCGTTTACAAAGATGTTAAAAAGGAGAGGTGACAAAACGGATCCCTGAGGAACCCCAGCTTTAAAGCTAACTTTGGAGCCTCGGATATTCGCTATGGAAACTAGTTGTGCCCTTCCCGACAAAAAGTTCTGAAGTAGTGAAAGGAATGGACCGCGGAATCCAATGTTTTGCAATTTAGTTAGTAAAATATTATGACTCACGGTATCGAATGCCTTTGCCACATCAATAAAAAGTGCGCAAGCAACCTGATGCTTCTCAAAGGTATGATTCAATCGTCAGCAAAATCTTCTAAAAGTGGCTGGGTCCCACGTCCACTGACAAACCGATATTGAGTTGGCGATAGAATGCTAACGCGATCAAGAAACCCCGTCATAGATTGAAGGATATGTTTTTCTAAGATCTGGACTATACAGGGTAAAATAGAAATTGGGCGGTAATTGTCAAGCTTCTTGCGCTCTCCTCCTTTAAATAAAGGCCTTACAAGTGCAGTTTTTAAATCATCTGGGATAATCCCGGAAGAAATAAAACCATTTAACATATAAAGAAGCACGTGTTTTATAGAATTATAATTGCGTTGCAGGTCTTCTGCACTGATGCCATCTATGCCAGGCGCCTTGTTTGTTTTGAAACTGAAAAGCCAAGTTCGTAGATCAAGCTCGGTCATTTGAGGAAGGAAAGCCGAGGAAACATTAGACTCTAGATATTCTGTAGAGAACGTAGCATCGTTAGGCACTACTCCAGAAAATTTAGCAAAAAACGTGTTGAAATCCTCAGCCACTGTCGTATTAAGATCAAATACTTTCTCAAGTGAATCATCAATGGATCTCCTAACACCAGAGCCACGCAACTGATTTAGTAAACGCCAAGTTTCACGAATATTTGACCTTACCTTAAAAAATCTCTCTCGGAAGTATTTTCTTTTAGCGCACCGGATAAG
This sequence comes from Ixodes scapularis, assembly GCF_016920785.2. NCBI lineage: Eukaryota > Metazoa > Arthropoda > Arachnida > Ixodida > Ixodidae > Ixodes > Ixodes scapularis. The sequence goes on along the minus strand of NW_024610064.1, from coordinate 100,729 downwards.
CGCATTTACGCGATTTCGCGTAGCGCGGAATTCTATTTTTAACTGAACATTTTTAGGAGAACGTCGGCATTTAGCCCATAAAGCATCTTTATACTTAATGCATGACAAGATGTCCCCTGTTAACCACACTTGTGCATTTTGACGCCGCCTGACAGTAATAATCTTTTTGGATTGCTCCCTGAAAGAGCCGAATTGATTTCTAAACGTACTGTAAATTTCAACAAAGTCTTGAATGGACAACAAACTATCCCAATTATAGGCCTTAACTAACCTATCAAACCTTACTTTATCAATTATTTCAACTCTTTTTGTTGTTTCTGTTTTGTTTTAACGCTAAGTTTTGATGTAACTTGACACGCAACAAAGTAATGGTCCGCCAGTTTTTGTTCTATTACAGCTGACTGAGCAACGACATTTGCGGCGCGTACGCTAATATGGTCAAGACATGAAGCAACGAGATGATCACCCAGAAGTTCCTCTCGAGTCGGAGCTAGAATCAGTTCTTCTAGACCAAACTCCGCTAATAAATTCAGATAGTCACAAACAAGGAAGTTAATGGGTTGAAGGGTGTCAATATTAAAATCACCTATCATACAGATGTCGACGGACTGAAATTTACCAAGTGTATCTCTGAGTTCTTCCAAAACGTTTAAAGCATTAGATGACGGAGGTCTGTACAGTGCCAATAACAACAACGACCACTCAGAATTCCATAACCTTAAGGACAAAGACTCGCAATGAAAAAAATCTACATCAAAGTTTTCAGTACACCATGAATCTTTAACGAATATCGCGATTCCTCTTCCTCGACCAATTGGTCGTGTAAGAGAAAATGATTTATATCCCGGTATCTGAAAGGCACTACAAAACTCTTCTTTAACATTGATCTCTGTTAGCACAAAAACATCAATTATTGACATCACACTGTTGATAGTTATTACAAACTGGTCCCAATATTTACGAATACTCCTAATATTTACATGTAATAAGCCAAGAGCGGTATCGTTGACTGGGCTCAAGAGACGTTGAAAAGAAAAAAAATCTGAACATCAATGAAACTGTACTTCCATTTTTCGAAGTGGTAGTTATCTCGCCTTATTTTCAAGCCACTAAGAAACGAAAAAAATTAGACAATCTTTTCCAAGTCGATTATCCGATAGATGCGCACTACAGGCGAGCTTTCTGACTTCTTCGCAAATAGCTTCCCAGTTTTCACCCAAGTGAATTTATATTGCTTGACCCTTGCCCTCTCACGCACCATCCAAAAGAGTTCCCTGTTCCTTCGCGTTAGATTCTCGTTCAGGTAGAGTTTTGGCAACGAACTGTCTGCCGCCAAGGTACGCAGCTTACCTCGTGTGGCAAGCCACTGCTCTCTGAGTGACACGGATGCCAATCTAACCAGGACAACTGGAGGGCCATCACGTCGAGAAGGCAGACGATGCACTAGCTGCCACTATGTCATTTGGCCGAAAGTCACCAAGGCGTAGCTTAATTATAGTTATAATAATTTATATATTTATTATAATTATTATAATTAAAATATAAAAAATATAAAAAATAATAAAATATAATTAAAATAAAATATAATATAGTAAATATTATAATTAAAAAAAATAATAATAAATGTATTTAATAAAACTAGCATGTCCACGTCACAAGTAAGGTTCGTCAAAGCCATCCAGGGCTTGTATGACTAAACCTATCTGCAGTGGCCTCAAAAATAACTATGCCATGTACTAAAAAAAAGTTTGAGTCAGTTCCAATAACATTTGTGACACTTATTACACTTAGACTCAAGGGAAAACACGTATACACACACCTACTCATATGCACAAACACGCAAGCCGGTCATTGTCACCATTGAAGAAGGTCTTGATAGATGTTACGTTCTTGGTGTTGTGGTTCTTGAAGCAGAAAGACTGGGTGTTGTAAGTCGTGTTGATTTGCTCAAGCATAAACCAAATAAAATAAAAATAATAAAATCTAATGTTCAACATTCTTTATAGAACTGAAAAGGGATTGTGAAATAAAATTGTGACGGTTTACAGGGCCTCGTTGGTAGATAAAAGATGGCGAAGCGCTTTTTTTAGTTTCTTTTTGGATGTGAAGTCGAAGAATTCGGAAGGTAAAGAATTGAATATCTGAGGGACATAAAAAGATCGCAGGTTCTTGCCATAGCGGGTAATAATAATATTATTAATAATAATAATAATAATAATAATAATAGTAATAATTTTTTTTCATTTTATTTCATTTATTTAGATACCTTTATAACAGTATAAGGTGACGGGTCGGTCGAAGCCAGTAGAGGCTTGAAGGACAGAACCCAGCAAATGAAATGTCACAGATAGCATAGAAGAAGTCCGTAGAGCACACATTTAAAACATGTATCGCACTATGTGAGAAACAGAAAATAATCACTCACAATATCCCAGCAAACATATTAGATACAACCTATAACACAACAATACATTATTGAAATTGTACAATGAATTAAATCGTAAAACTGTTCAATAGATTTTTCAATTTTCTCCTATTTGTAACTTCAAAGAAGTGGTCGGGGAGTCGGTTAAAAATGTATTGCACATAATAAGAGCGCTCTCGCTTACCATATCTTGTGAAACACCGGGGGATTATGAAGCGATCACAGGTACGCAAATCTCTGCGGGGCACAAAGGGATGTTTAAATTCGCTACACCAGAAATGAGAAAGAACAACACATTGCAAAAAAAGTGAATGGAAGTTAGGTAGTTGTAGAGCCTCAAAAATGTCAGCTTCTGGTGCAAGATCATAATGGTAACCAACACTTCTTAACAAATTCCTAAGGATGCGGTCAATTTTAGTTTGCCATATTTCTGCACAGTTACCAAATAATGTGATGCCATACCTTAGTATACTATAAGCAAGAGCAGTAGCAATTGATTTTCTAACGGCAAATGGAATAAACACCCTATTATTGTAAAGTAAGCAGCACACACTGCGAAGCTTGCCAGAAACATGGGTTAAATGCGTTGACCATGACAAATCTGAATCAAAGAATATGCCTAAGTACTTAACAGTGTCAACATATTTCAGGGAGCTACATGCACAATCAAGGCAGCTGGATCTGTGTAACATAAATGATGAGTCCAATTCTACACTCTTCAGCGGATTCCTGAAGCAAACAAGTCTGGTTTTGGATGTGTTAATAGTAATATAATTGTCATAAAACCAGTCCATTAGACGTGCAGAATCATGTTGCAATAACTGCACAGCTTGGCGGTAATTAATGTGACTAGAGACAAGTAAAGTATCATCCGCGTACTGAAATATTTTGCAACTAGTGTCGTTCTGTGTTTTGTCCCTTGTCCGTATCCCCAGTCTCGGGTTACAACTATGCTCAGTGAGCCTTGTTGAGATATCATTAACAAAAAGATTAAATAACAATGGAGACAAAACCGATCCCTGGGGCACACCGGCTTTTAGCATCAGCCGAGCACTTTTGAAATTTCCTATAGATACGATTTGGGAGCGGTCAAGAAAAAAATTTTTAAGCAATGCAATAAATGGTCCACGGAAACCGTAATTCTGGAGTTTAAAAAGAAGCATCTTATGACTGACCGTGTCAAAGGCCTTGGCGACATCAAGAAAAATTGCACATGAACATAAGTTTCGATCAAAAGCACTGTGTAGTAGGTCAGAAAAATCTTCCAGCAGTGGTTGAGTGCCCTTTCCAGCAACAAAACCATACTGGTTAGGCGACAGGATGTTGTGAGTTTCAATGAAGCTGGACATTACAAGATACAAATGCTTTTCCAAAATTTCTCCAATGCAAGGTAATATAGAAATAGGGCGATAGCACTCAGGCTTGTTAGGCGATCCTCCCTTGAAAACAGGCTTCACAAGTGCTGTTTTGAGTTCAATTGGAATGACGCCAGAGACCACGAACTGATTTATCATGGTGAGAAGTACGTGCTGAACATATCCAAAGTTTCGGCAGAGATCATTAATACGAATTGTATCAACACCAGGAGATTTATTGCGTTTTAAAGAAAACAAAATGGAGTGTAATTCTTCTATTGTGAGAAGAGGAAGAAACGCCGAGTTTGATAAACTAATACTTGCGCTCGAGGCAAGCGGTTTGAAATCGCTGTCTCGCGCAGAGCCCGATGACGATGCAAAAAGTTTGTTAAAGTCGTTTACTACTGATTGCAGATCTGTGCCGAAGTGTTTTTGAAGGGAGTCAAGAAGCGAAGCCTTTTCACCGCGCCATGTAAAAGAATTAATCAACTTCCATGTTTTACGTGGATTCGATCTTGCCTCAAAGAATCTTCGCTGAAAGTAGCATCGTTTGGCAGACCGTATAATTGCATTAGCTTTGTTCCGAGCGCTTCGATACTCTGCTTTTAACTGCAAATTGTTTGGTGAACGACGGGAACGTGACCACAACGTATCTTTTTCTTTGATTGCAGTCATAATATCAGAATTAAACCATGGCTTATAAGACCGTCGTTTAAAATTAACCTTTTTCTTGGCGGCACAATAAAAGGATTGAAATACCTCGACGAAAGCTTTATAAACATTGGAAGGTTCTATGGACCCCAGGAGTTCGTTCCAGTCAAAGGCAGCAAACAAAGCATCGAATTGTACCGTATCCGTTATTGAAATCCACGAACAATCGCGCCTGGTCCCTTGCTCTTCGGGTACCTGAGCGTCTAAACGACATCCAACAAAGTAATGATCGGATAGTTTCTGAGTAATTACGGCGGATTTTATAGACATATCCGGAGCACGAATATTGATATGGTCAATACAGGAAACTACTAATTTTTGAACCAAAAGTTCTTCTCTTGTGGGTAAGGTGATAATATTTTCAATGCCATATTTTGAGAGCAGTCAGATAATCAAAAACTATTGATTTATTAGGTTTAAGAGTATCGATATTTAAATCGCCAATGACGCAAAATTGTCCTTCCGTACGAAACTGGTTAAGCACAGCATCTAGTTCAGCAAGAAAGAGCGAAACATTTTCTGAGGGAGGCCTGTAAACCGCTAACAAAAATAAAGAAAAACCTGCCAAAGAAATTTCAACAGCCAGTGTTTCTGCATGGACAAGAGATATGCTCAGAGGCGATAGTAACCATTTATCTTTAACGTATATAGCAATCCCACCACCTCTACCATGATCACGGGTATAAAGTGACTCCTTATATCCATCGAGAATAAATTGATTGCATTGCAAAGATGACACACCAATTTCAGTTAGAACGAAAACATCTATCGACGCGGTAAAGGTATTAATTACTGCACGAAACTCATCCCAGTGTTTACGCAAACTTCGAATATTTACATGAATAAGTGTTAAAGAGTTATTAGAAAGAGGGCCCAAAAGCTGAATAAATGAACTAATGTCGGGAACAGAAAAACAAGTTGTCATGTTTTACACCAGTAGCAGAAGGTCGTTTTTTGTGTTGATTCGAATGGCTGGTGCGCCTTCGGCTTTCCTAGCAAAAATCTTAGAGTTCTTGGTCCACAAAAAACGGTATCCTTTTTCTTCAGCCCCCGTCCTCGTCAGCCAAAAAAGCTCCTTATTCGCAGATGTAAGGTTGTCGTTGAAGAATAGCTTTGGTTGGTTTTCTGATTAGCACAGCCTGTGAAGTCTACCACGTGCCGGCATCCAAGCGTCTTTTAGGGTGACAGAGGCGAAGCGAATCAAAATAACCGGAACTGAGTCCGGCTATTTGGTCAGACGGTGAATTGCCAGGATATCTGACGACTGAGGTGTTGGAAGGTTAAGGGGTCTAGCGAGATCACTTATGACCTTCATTAGATCCTCACCGTGAGAGATCCTCACCGTGAGAGAATAATAATAATAATAATAATAATAATAATAAATTTATTTGTACATTATGGGTGCAGTGATGAAGCAAGGCCGGTTCGTCAAAGCCTTCAAGGGCTTGTGTGACTGAACCATGGTAGCACTAATGACGAAATATTCTAAAAAAAAAAAACGAAAAGAAAACAGTGGAGGATTTGAGTAAAATGACGTCAGTTGTCAATAATAATAATATTAATAATAATAATAATAATAAATATTTTTCCGTCAAAACACAAATGACAGAGGGAGACCGAGGAAAAAAGCTGCATCATGCAGCTTGACGGGCCCTCGGCTCCCCCTCCTTACACATGGCAGCAGTGGCACAAGTAATCCAAAAAGGAAACCAAGAGAAAAGATAACAATTTCAGAGATGAGCACAGGAGAATATTACAAAAAAGGTGCGACCATATAAGAGGCAAACAAAATCAAGGCACCATGCAAGCACAGCATTATTCAATTCAGCGAAAATTTAGGTTATGAAACATGACAACTAGGTACACACATTTGAAAAAGAAAGAAATGCTCGGAGATTTTTTACAGATGTTGTGGGAAGATTAATGCTCAGAGTAACAAGAAAATTAAGCAGTCGAGGAAGTGCATATTTTAACATTTGTTCACCGTAGTTAGTTTTGCAAATAGGGAGCGTCCAAATCTCCGTGTTTCGAGTAGGATATGGTGCTACTCTTGGCGAGATAGACGCCAATTCACTAAGGACATGAAGATTTGTTTGTCCTTCTGATTTAGATGTCACGCATAAACAATATTTAAATAATCTATTTACAGGCATCAAATTTAAACTTTTAAAGAGAGGTTCACTAGGGTGATCGCATGACACGTTACAAATACTTCGCAATATTTTCTTTTGTATTTCAAGTATTTTGTTTAAATTTGTATTCGTAGTAGTACCCCAGACTAAGAAGGAGTAATGAATGTGGGTGAGAAATAATGCATTATAAATAATTAATTTTACATCTGTAAACAGAATATGGCAATGACAATACATTAAGCCTGCGACTCGTGACAATTTCACCGAAATAAAATTTACGTGTTCATCTTAACTCATTCGATCCGTGAATATTACGCCAAGTGTCCTAAAACTAGATAGAATCTCTATTTTGGTTCCATTTAAAACAATATCACTAGTTATATTATCATTCTTACTTTTTGGGCGAAATAAAATTGCGTTTGTTTTGTTAAAATTTATTTTTAAAGCATTACATTGACTCCAAGTAGCGAGGTCTTTCAACGTTTGATTTGCTTTTATTGCTAGTTCCTGACAGCAGTTACCGCTAAAAAATAAACTTATATCATCAGCGTACATTACGTATTTAACGGTTTTATTAATATTGACAATATCATTAACGTATAAATTAAAAAGGGACCTTATATGCTTCCTCGTGGAACGTCAGATAGATTGGGTTTAATATAAGATGAATAACCATTTATATGAACGTATTGTTTACGATGTGCAAGATAAGATGTTATGACAGTTGATGCTAGTCCACAAAATCCATACATTTGTAATTTTTTTAGTAGCAGACTGATTTAAGTAATCCAATGCTTTCCTGAAATCAATAAAAATACCAAGAGTCGTTTTTTTTTTCTTCAAAGCTTTTCAAAATGTTTTTTTCTTTTTGCTCTAAAAGTGCCGATTCGGTGGAACGGTGTTTGCGAAACCCAAACTGTGATGGAGTAATTAAACCGTGCTTATCTGCGAACTGTACCATACGCGAAAGTACACATTTTTCTAGGCCTTTTGAAAACAATGCGGGGTTAAGGAATAACTTATCTTTAGTGAAGCGTTGAAGTGATAAATATTGTGGAAAAGGCATAGACGAGATATTTTTCACCGTAGGGAAAGAAGAGGCAGGGACAATAAGGTTTTCATAGATGATACACCAGCGGTGCGATGATAGTTAGAATAGATAAAACGTACTCCACGATTTTGAACAGCTCCAACGTTAGTCACAAGCATTGTATGCCCGGGGACCCAGATTCATGTGGCGTACTCTAATTTTGATCGAACTAGAGTTTTGTACAGAAGCAATTTTAATGATATTGGGGCTAACGAGTAGTTTCTTTTCAGATATCCAAACATAGAGTTAGCGATAATATAGTGTGTAATTTCCATGAAACGTTAGAAGTAATGTGAACACCAAGATATTTGTAAGACATCACAGATTCCAGTAGGTTGTTAGCAATTGAGTATGGTGATGGGGACGTGTTCCGACGGGAAACCCTCATGTATTTGCATTTGTTAGTGTTAAGAGTCATTTTTCATAAGTTACACCATTCAGATAAAGCACACAGCTCACATTGGAGTAGTGTTGTGTAAGAATCGTTAGTTATTTCACGATAAATTACACAGTCATCGGCAAATAACATTATTGAGGATGATACACACAATGGTAAGTCATTTACATAAATAAGGAACAAAAGAGGTCTCAAAACGGAACCTTGTGGGACACCAGAGGTAACAGGACTAAGGGAAGAATTAGTTTCATTCGCACAAACATATTGAGATCGATTACTTAGGAAACATTTAATCCACGACAAAACATTAGGATCAATGTTAAGTTTTCTAAGTTTAAAAAGAAATAATTTATGAGAAACTTTGTCAAAACCTTTGGCGAAATCAAGAAACACACAGTCAACCTGGGACCCAAGGTCAAGAATGGAAAGTAGGTCAATAGTGAAAGACAAAAGCTGAGTCTCACAAAAGAGACATTTGCGAAAACCATGTTGTGAGCTAGGGTGAAAAGAAAGAATTTGAATCTAAGAAATTAACTAAATGAGAATAAATAATACGCTCTAAAAGTTTATACGGGGTGCTGTTTAACGAAATGGGTCTGCAATTAAGAGGATTGATTGATTGATTGAAATCTTGTCTTTATTGATGAGAAAGGTTCGCCTGCCTATGGTCTGGTGAACTTGAGGCAGGAGGGAGGGGATTGTGAGGGTTGTAGGGAGAGGGGATTATGATGATGATGATTAGGCTAGATGAATTGATGGACCCCGGATGTCCTGATAAAACGTATCAGTGAAGCCAGGATGCTTTCTGCGTTGTGCCTGTCCTTTTGGGTGGGTCCAGGCTTCTAAATTCCTTGGTTTCGCCTCACTCGTTAGCGAGGCCCATGCGTCTTGTCCGAATTTCTCTAGACTCTTGCAGACCCATAGCATGTGTGTTGTTGTCAGCAACTCTTCTGCGATGCATTTCTTGCACACAGGGTCGATGTGTTCATTTCCTTCTTCCTTTTTTGTAAGTGTTGCTTTTCTTGCCGGTGTTAAGGCTGTACCGGTCCTGATTCTTCGTAACCGTACATTCTCCAACCTTGTGTACCCTTACGGGATTGGGTCTTCTACTGTCAGTAGAAGGCATTTCAGGTAGAGTTTGCGTTCTTCCTTTGCCAATTCGGCTCTTTCCTCTGGGTCAATGGGAGTTTCCTCGGTTGCTTCTTCCCGAGAGGTTAGGTTAGTTGGAGAACTGGTGCTGCTAGCTGCCTCCGCGGCGGTATGGTGTGCCCTCTCGCTGCCCAGGATGCCAGTGTGCCCGGGTAGCCATTCAATTATCAGTGTAGAGCCTTGTTGTTTTAGATCCTTTGCGATTATTTTGATGTTTTTAACTGTCATGTTTCTTGTTCTGCTGTTTCTGCACGCTTTAAGCGCCTGTTGCGAGTCTGTGAATATTCGGGCCGTGTAGCCCGGCTGGAGAGTTCCTTTAATGTCTTCAGCAGCTGCCAGTATAGCTTTGAGTTCGGCCTCTCTGACGGACGTCTGTTCTGAGAGTTTTGCTGTTTCAATTTTGTTACCCGTCTCATCTGTCTATGCTATAGAAACAGCCGCGGTGTTCTTCGCGGCATCCGTGTATCTTATTTCTCTCTTTCTTTCTTCTTCTGTAGGTTTTTCCAGCCACTTGTTGTGTTCCTTAGCTGCGAAGGCTCTTCTTGTTAACTGACTTGTGAAGTGGGACCACCTTTCCTTTTTTTCAACCATCCGGTAAGACACCAAGGTTGAGTGACTGCTCAAAACTTTTTGTAAGAAAACTTTACATGTTATGTTTAGTGTTCTTAAGAAATTTAGAGGTAATATTGTCAACACCACACTCTCAACAAAAGGGTAGTCGTAGGGTACTACATTTGGTGTAGTCAGAAGCCGTCACAGATATCGCTACCCCCCCCCCCCCTTAGAAATACTAACGACCCCATGGGTAGTCACGTGGCATGCAATCAACAGGTAGTCACAGCGAGCACCCCCAAAAGCAACATGGCGGCTGGCAAGCGACAGTGGAGCAATACGAGTAAGGCCTAGCGAGCTGGACTGCTTTTTGCTAAAATACGATTCTTAAGTGCGTACGCCCATCCGCTGCCTTCCGTGCGCACTAAAGCACCCCAAAACGCGCCTCGGAGCACCGGCACCGTACCTATTACGAGTACGGGTGGCGATGTGAGGGGGGGCATTCGAAAGGGTTTGTCCGCGACTGATTTCGCGCGGCCGGCTGCATTTACTTCGCGGCCAGAAAACATTCAAAGAAGGAATCGTATAGCGACAAAGGAAATGATGTCTTTATTGAACAGAGAATCTGCTTGCTGTGCTTGCCACAAGTGATCCGGCGTTTTCGGTTGACAGCGGCGAGGCGAGGCATCACCGATTCAAGCGGCATCGGTTTCGATCGTTCAACGCTCCTGCTCACCTGTTAGCGTTCGTTATCCACTTTCAAGTCCCTGGTAATCCCCACCGCGTCTGTGCACGCACTATTCACCGGAACACCCATTCAACTGGCTATGGGACTGATCCACTGATACCACCGGGACGAAAGGCCGAGAACCGAACCCTTCGTGGCTGCTCCGTGGAACCATGGAGCGCCTCCATGTTTTTCACTCAAATAAGTAGACACATAAACGCGCGACTCCTTGAATTGGGCGGCGACACGCGGCACCTAACGGACAGCGCTAAAGCTAAGAAAAAAAGAAACCAATAGGCTTTGCTCTGAGCGCCTCGCCTGACATGCACGTACTACATACTCCACACCACACTTCACACATACGTGACATACAGACACTGTGCAATATTATACATGAACGCGTTCACAAACAGCACAAGGTACAACATGAGATATTGGCCCTCTACATTCCTATATACACGACTAGTCGACACACCAGCTTATATACTGCTGTATTTTCTGTGACCGATTAGGATGGTGACCACTGTCACATTTTGCATAAATACAAAAAGACTGTGCAACATTTATCCGTATATATTATTTTCCTCTACTGCACTTAGGAAAGCGCTCGTATCTCTAATGTAATCCATTGCAAAAGTGAACTGCAGGTTATAAATCAAATTGAATAGTCGCTACATGTCACGTTTCGATCAGTTTCGTTTTCTCGCTGCCTACACCTCAGGTATACCGAAGCCTGCTTAATTAATTGTATTAATTATCGAAACCAATTTCTGCAATCACAACTTTCTGGACACGCTGTTGCATTTTCTTTTCTCTTTTTACATATCCGAATGACTTCAGCAGCGGTTGAGCAAATGTTGAGAACACTGAGCGCGCGCAGGTGATTCTAGCGAAGCCCGTCCGCCGGTCTTCCCCGAAGCGCTGTTTCAGTTTTCTTCTTTTCGCTACAATTGTTTCTGCTCAAGCGCGTGTCTTTCAAATATGCGTTCTATGCGCTCGCGCTCGCGCCAAGAGGACAGTGCGGAATTCCTGCTTTCGGGCCCGTGCCTTCACTTACAGCGAACGTGAAATACGTATGCTAAATTATCTGAAGCCTGGTTCAGACTAGGGTGCCTTCATGTGCGCTTTGCTTAGGGTGGTGGCATCTCGCCATTTTGTCACACACTTTTATTTTTATTTTTTGTTCAGAAGCGCTTGAAAGAGCGTTTTCCTGCACGCGCTTGTGGCGCTGACTGCGCTATGGCGACATTTTGTTTTCGTCGATTTCTTTGTATTTTTCCCGTGAGCGCGTGCTGTCGGCATCTGGTACTACAAAGGGTGGCATCACCCTAAACAGAAGGACATTGAGGCACCCTAGTTCAGACTAGTCCAGACAGTTGCGTTTGACTGCGTGGCAGCGAGAAACCAGGACATTCCTGCTGCTTACATCGCGTGCCTAGACGATTCCTTGAATTGGATTCCACGCTTCATACGAAGCACAGATGTGCCGGTGAGTCGCTTTCGGTTCTCGACGCAACGCTGTGAAACGCATTCTAACTCAAGTGTCTGAACCGGCTTCAAGCATCAAAGAACGCCGAGAACATATATAGTTCTCTGCGCTGCACCTGCTAACTTCTCCAGCCGTACTTTTGTAAAAAAAAAAAAAAAAGAATCTAAACCGAATAGCACGCGTGTTTTTGCCAACGCCTTATTTTTGGAAATTTACTTGAAATCCTTTATATAGGTAAAAGGAACGCGCGCCGAAAGGCCTGAAATCCTAGTCCCCTTGAAAGTACTCCACCTTGGATGACACACACTTGTTTGAAGCATTTTTTATCGAGTACGCTCGATGAAATGTGCCAAATGAGCCAGTGAAGGCGAATCATATATCCCAAGACAGAGAAATACTGAAATACACAGGCATGATCCCAGATATCTGTGTACGTTCGCCCTGTCCGGCCTCAGTCCTGGTGTTCAATGCTTCATACTTCACTGCACTTGAAAGCTAAAATATTCGGTATGGCAGGCGTGCAAGTTAGGCGGAACCGAGGAGGCCATTTGCTACTGATCTGCACGCAGAAATGGCCGATCCCACCTTTAATGAGAACACGCACTTTACTGAACCGCGCAATAAAAGTCGACAAGAGTATCTCGTCCGGCGAATATTCCAGTCAACTCACGCCTGTGCGTAGCTTCCTGTGGTTTTCTAGAGATTTGGTTAAATTCCTCGAGCACGACGCCAGCAGCCAGCTGTTTACTAGCAGTACATGGTAAAACCCGCGACGGAACCAAAAAGGACAACCGCGATACTTTTTATCTGCCTCGGGTTTTAGTAGGTGCCTACCAAGGTTGCCTGTACTCTTTGCCATGTTTGTTTTCTGCCAGTTTAGGCTAACTGAGCCACACGCCTGTTTCGACCGGTACAAATTTGAATGAATGGTAACCAACGCACAAAGAAAACACGTTTCAAGTACTTTTTGAGATTTGTTAAGTGACTTTTACTATTGAACGGCTGCATGCACTTGAATGTTCAATTCAAGTTTATAAGACGTGACTACCCGATGCTTGTCACTTGCCAACAGGGTGGAAACGCTCAATGGCTCGAGCCCAGTGGGTAGTTAAGTAAGCCTGTGGGGTAGTTACAGCCGTCAAAACGCATGATTACTAGGGGGGGTGCTCACTTTTTTTAGAGTGCACACGAGGAAGAAACTTCCAAATTATCGATAAACTTTACAATCCCGTCGTAATCAAAAGCAAGCGGATCCATGGGAAAGAATGCATAACCTGGAAAAATAGGATCATCTAAACCATCATTATCAGTAAACGCCTTGACAAAGACATCGTTCAGAATGGAGGCACATTGAGCTTTCGGAATGTCAATACCCTCAAAATCAGTGAGCGATACAGCCATTCCTTTAGGCCCGTTCATGAGACTACGAAATTGTTTAGGGCTATTTGCTAACATTGAAGGAAGGGTAACATTAAAAAAGTCAGTTTTGCTTGCTTGATGGCTGCCTTATAAGCATTAACCACAGATTTAAAAAGCTCCCAGTGCTCAGCGAGGCCAGACAACTTTGCAGCGCGGAAAAGGCGCTTTTCTTATTAGCAAGGCGTTTAAGAGCTGCATTAAACCAGAAAGACATGTGGATAGATACGATAATCCCACACGGAATGAATAAATTAATTAGAGAATTTACTTTCTTTTTAAACATGTTCCAATTACTCTCAATCGTGCGTTCTGACAACGCAGGCAAATATTCGTCAAGAAAGCAAGCCAACTCATTATTTATTGCACCTAAGTTTGCGTTGCTATAATCGAGGAAGTGTTTGGCAGATTTGTTAGCAACATCCGATGAAGCTTGCAGGCTGAAACTCAAAATAGCATGGTCGCTAATGGCCGGTAAATAATTTATAAAAGAAGCGAGATTAGGTTCAGTTGTAAGAATAAGGTCTAACACATTGGCCGTCGCATCAGTAATCCGAGTAGGCTCAGTGACACATTGAGAAAAAGAAAAATCAGAACAGAGATTGATAAAATCCGAGTTATCCGAAGAGCTACTAGATGCAGCGGGAAACAGTCCAGACCAGTTGATCAAGGGAAGATTAAAATCACCTAGTAAAAGATTGGTGCAAAAGGGAACCTTGAACAAATCATGTTTAAAGCATCATGCAAATCCGAGCAAAAATTTGCAGGAACGTTGGGAGGACGGTAACAAACGCACAAAATAATTTTTCTATAAGCACACTGTAAGCCCGTTAGTTAGGAGGCGGCTTTATAAACTTAGTTTGTGTTATGGTCGAACAAAAATTGCTTGTCGCGGATATACATTTTGTCGACACGAAGTTTGTAACGACCCCCCTGGGTACGAGCAAATTCATGCAGCCGTTTTCTGGCAGGTTGAACATTTTTTTCAAAAATCCTCGTTAATAGAAATACTCGTATACTTTAGCTTGTAGCACAACCCCAGCACCGCATCCTTATGTTAAAAGGAAAACTTTACAACAATAGGCATTTCCTTGCGGGTCCCTATCATTTCGTCGAAACTCGTTTCGTGGAATTACGTTTCGTGGACAACTTCTCGTGGGCACACGTTGACACTGTGACGTTTCGTCGACAGCACCACCGTAAAATGTTCCGTCGACAAACTTTTTTTTTTTTGTTGTTCCGAAAGGAATGCCGGAAACTTAAGGTCGTTCACATTCTTGCAACCGAGTACGACCAAGAGAGAAGAGACCAGTTTTTAAGCCTCTTGCGATCTCTTAGGACCGGATGCGCTGCAGCGGATTCGGTCCTCAGAAGTCGCAAAAGGCTTAAAATCCGGTCTGGTCTCTCTGACAAAGACGATGCCAAGCGCAGGGTCTCTCCAAGGTGAGCAACTGCGCTATCCTGCTCTCATCTGTGTCACATGGAATGAGCAAGAGCGCGCAGGACTTCGCGCACGGCCTATTCGGATATTTACAAGTTTCGGTGTCCGTTTAGGGAACCGAAAGTTACTGGAAGAAGAAAAGTGGTGGAGAAAAATATGCGTACGCGCCAAACAAAACTTCGATCCAATGGTAGGTTGCGGAAAAGAGCGTAAACACTGATTTTTTTTTTCACAATGGTTATTTTTAATCGAAAATACAGCTTGCAACCTTTTATTGCAACATTACAATCCTAATATTTCTATTGAAATTAAGCATGTTCATTACTCCCAATTATTGAAAAGGAAAAGTGATGCAGCGTTTTACTGGCTACTGTGACTTATACGCGAAAAAAACTGTTTAGTCGCACTCGTTTCATCGTCATTTACCCTTAAGGGCCGTTTAGAAAAGACGTTACATAATAAGTGGGCTGTAAACAATGTCAAATACAAATAAATAACAAAAGCACGAAAACCACTAACACTCACACTACCGCGAGCACGCTGCCAGCGAGTAAACCTAAAACAAGCTACATTGCAATGAAAAAAAAAAAAAAAACAAGCAAACACGAGAAATGGTAACATATAAATAAAACATTACACCAAGTTTAGTCTTATTACACAAAGTAAGCCATAGTTGATATGAAATGTGCAACTTAAAGGGATACTACAACGAAAATTCGGCCCTCATTTTATGGCCTATATGTGTTCAAAGGAGCAGTATCACATCGAACATACCGATATCTTGTTAAAAAAGTCGCTAAAAGGAATTTTAAAACGAATTAAACGATTAGCAAAGAGCACCTGGTGGATGTCGCTAACGCTTCATTTGTAATGCTCGTCTAGACACCTTGACAGCTAGTGACGGAGGTTGTCTCGTCTTCGGCCACGACGAGAGAAGGGGGGAAGGAGGAACTCCCCTCTTCCCGAGAATCCCTTTTGTGTGTCGCAGAAGTCGCTATCGTCCCCCTACAAGATTATAGAAGATTAACCCGTCACTCAAAATTCGTACAAAAGCAGCAGCTTCGGTGACTGGAACGACTAGGCCATCCTCTCGACGTCAGCCTCGCCGTAGCTTTGCTCGTCTTGAGACGACCTACGTCACGATTGCGTTGGATGCCACGTGGTCTCCGCTGGGCCTTCTCCGTGCGCTTGCCAGAGTGGGCCGTTTATGACGAAAAATACAGCCACCAGGCTCAAAATACAAACGTGCGATTGTCATTTACGGATATTGTGGGTCATATTCAACCTATTTTTGAACACGACGGGAATATTTCAAATATTGTTGAAGTATCCCTTTAATGCATTATATAGCTTCTCTCGAGCAGCCGCCACATGCAAGGCCTTGAAGGCGGTACTATCCACTAGACGAGATCTGTCGGCAGCAGCCGACTGGTCCTTACATGCGACGTTAAAATGCTCTTTTATCGATGCCAGCAGACAGATACATGTGTAAGTATGTGTAGTGTGTAGTGTAAGTATGACTGCGCACTGGTTCGTTATACTTGGCCCAGTCGGCCATCTTTCATCCATTCATCCATCCAACACAAGGCCGCGCGCCGCGCAGGCGCAGAGGTCGCGAGGAGGTGCAGCTGGCGAAGCCAGGAGCTGGCAGAGCGAGCTGTCGACGAAACGTCGCAACATCTGTCGATGAAACGAGCGGGTGCTCGTTTCCACGAAACGATCTGTCGATGAAACATCGCAGTGTCGACGAAACGATTTGTCCATGAAGCGTCGTTCGACGAACTGATTGCCACCGTTTCCTTGCTGGTGTCGAACTTCCCGATACGGTGAGCCCGTTCGATCGTAGCAGGGTCAATTTGTACGTCAAGCTTATCTGAGCACACATCCAAAACCAGCTTTTTCAGATTGAGCCCACGTTTTCTTAGCCGAGTGATCTATGCCAAAGAAAAGCAAGTTGGATCGACGGGAACGACACTCTGCGTCATCGGAACGTCGCTTGAGAATGGGCGATTCCGAAAGTACAGACTGGAATTTCGCCTCAAGTTCGTCTGCCGAGTTCATTCTCGATTTGCAACTTGCGTGATAACTTTTAATAATTTCAACACGCTCGGTGAGGGTGGTTATCGAGTCATTTGTTCGTTTTTGTTCGTCCCTGATTTCTTTGAGCTGAATCAACACGCTTGCTTGGCCGGAATGCATTTCGCTGACAAGCGACTCTATTTTCGCTAGTGACTCGGCTTCAGGTTTAGGCATGGGACCAGGGTTACGCTCTACGTCTCCACTAAGAAGTAACAACAAGTCAAGAAACCGCTTCAGACAAATCCGTGGGCACGGCAAAACAAGACAAACGTAATTACCCCTAACGGAGTACGAAAGTTTTTGCCTACTAACCTGCAGAGCAAACAGGAGCGGTATGTTAGGCGTCATTGTCGTAGCATTTCCGCCGTGCCCACTCTGATCATGTTCCACACGCTTGCCAATTTGAATCCACTGAAAAAAAAAACACTTTCGTGTCATAGCGTGATGCAATGGATCCGATGCGATGGCAAGCATTATGAATGTATGCTGGCTAACCTTCAACTGAAAGGCGTTTTTGTAGTTGCTTTTGGGTTAATAAGTTGGTGGAAAACGGACACGCGTTCCACCGGATATCCGGAACTCAGGAGACGTCGAGTGTGGCTTTTTATGCTATCTGTTGCCGAATGTTGGCAGGATTTTGTTTTAGCTGATGTGATTAGCGTCTTGACGATACCTATCTTAGCAGTCTTTGAATGAGCACCCTCAAAAGGGAGCACCGGCTTTTCTGAACGCTGACTGAACGCCCAGCAAACGCCTTCCTTGGTTTTTTTCAATCGCAGGTCTAGAAATTGTAGCACTTCCGAGGGGAGATCTTCCTTTTTGAATTTTAGTTCGCCTCCTGCGCTTTCGAACGAGGCCACGATCACCCCGACTTTGTTGGTTGGGGGTTGATTAATCAGGTAGCCATCGACGTAGCGGACTACGGTGCATTCCCGGCTAGTGTTCAGGAGCTTTACCTGTATGGTTCTATCGACATAAGACAGGTAGATTTCACTTATTATGGGTGCAAGGCAAGACGCTATAAACACCTCAAATATTTGTACCCAGATTTTTCCTTCGTGCTCGATCATTGTTGATTTTAGATAGAGTTACAGCAGCTCGAGGAAGCCAGAAAGTGACACTCCCGATGAGTTTTGGAAGCTACAGATTCTGTGTTCGGTGATGGCTTCTTCTACGGATTCGAGAAGAGTTGGAATGTTCAACTCTTCTCGAATTAGAATTCATCAGGCCTGAACTTGAAAAATATCGCAACTCCCCTTAAGTACACACCATCACGGCAGTTCTGCCCGTGCCTCGTGGTTCCCCCTTCCCATCTCCTATCACCCCTTCCATCTCCCTGTTTTTCTTCCCCTTTATCACCTTTGCATCTCCCAGTTTTCTATTCCCTCCCCCCTTTCACCCTTTCCATCCGCCTGTTAGCCTTCCCCTTATCAACCTATCTCCGTCGGGGCCTCGTTCAGGGTGCAATGTCTCTGCTGAAAATAAATGTCCTTGCTAAATGAAAGAAAGTGGTTTTCCTGTGCTTGTCCTCCGTGTTTTATTCTTTCAATTTTATCTAGTCTTCTTCTTCGCTCCAATAATTGACGCTCTTTATCGGAAATTAAAATTGAAGGGGCGCTGATAAGGTCTGGCCCCAGTCCCGCAATATCGAGTGCTTTATTGAATTCCCGAGTGACTCTGCTCGTATATTTAAACTCCACCTTGTAATGGTCAAAGGCTGGAATGCAACCAAACTCTCTGCAGAGCACCCCGATTTGCCCGTTAAAACCTTGCAAACGTTGAAACGGTGTTTCCTGTTGCGATAGTTAAGGAAATGTCCTGTTTGACCTACATAAAGCCGACCGCATGATAAGGGAATGGAGTAGACAACTCGCTCCACAAAAACCACAAATTGATTTTCTTGCTTTTTAGTGCACACAATGACCTATTTAAAGACTGAATTTACTCCTATGCAGAGCCCGGCTAGCTTCTTTGGTGTTGAGAAAATCGCATCAACGCAAACTGGAGGTCCCACTTTTTTGAGGTTATGCGAAGTTCCGTTAAGCGTAGAATAAAACAGTTACTTTTTTTTTACTTTTCAAGCCTCCAAAGTAGAGTTTCTTGAGTATGGTCTCGGCCAGAAAAGTTTATAGGTAGGACGGATAGCCCGAAGCCCTGAGTCTAGATACTTGTTTTTCAAATGTAACATTAATCTGGTAGAGGATGACTTGCACAAACCATTCGAAAACACAGGTTCACATCCCCTTTTTAATCAAGTTAGAGTGCTGCGAAGAAAAGGACAACCCAGGTTTGCTGCTTCGTGTTTTATATAACCAACAGACACGAGCATGATGAAAGTGATGACTGAGATCTAAAAACCTAATGTGACTATTTACAGACAGCTCGTGAGTCAAAATAAGTGGTTCAAGGCTCTCATTAAAAGTAGTCAGAAAACCACGAAACTTCGGCACTGAAAGCATACTCAACACAACCAAAGAGCATTCGTATATTCATCAACGAACCTAAACAATGTAATTTCACTTGTGTTTGATCTGTTAAGCAGTACGTTCAACCTACGGGGAAACGTAAGGACTTTTAAATGACTCATTTAATAATTGTTTTCCCGTGTCTAAGTTGAAATGTTGTGATATTTATATACGTATTTTCTGCATTTTGATGGTGTCATTTTTTTCATTAGAAGAGCCGTTTTGTAGCCTTTTTAACTTTTATGTAGCAACAATATTACAGGGATTTGATGCATTAAAAGTCTCATTAAATATTTCCGTTCATATGTGTTAAATTAAGCCTGGTCTTATTAAATATGTCTAGTTTTTTTTTTTATTTTGTTATCCATAGCGTTTATGCTCTAATGCGTCTAACATTAGCCACTTTTCGAATCGTGAACTAGAAGCACGTTTGACGTTTTTACATTTGTACTGTAACGACCAGGTTGGGATATTCACTTTTCTTCGCTGTTTTCTCTGTTGCATATGTGTACAATGCCTATTTTAGTCATGCTTTGCAAATAGAAAATAACAAACAAAAAACATCCCGGTGTTTGCTGTGTGCGGTGACTGGTTCCAGTGAAAAATGTTAGCTTATTGCCTGCAATTGATTAAAAGGTTTCCGCAGCAGAATAAAAATTATTGACTTGTAAACTGCCGTCTTCATTTCAAACAATCTTATATTTGCCAGATGACTTACTCCAACAGAAACAATACCATGGGACCAAATTACGACTTTTTTATGTGTTTGCTCGACATTAATCTTCGTGACTGAAAAATAGCGACCTAAGATGTGAACCGTAAAAATAATGTAGGTTTCTGATTGCGGTTCATAAAATTGGGTATAACTGTTGAGATACATTTCCGCTCACATACGCAATGACATTATTTTTTGAAACGGTAAGGATATTGTGTTTTTTTTTTTTTTTTTTTGCTTAGAAAGCACACATTTAGTCCTGGAGGGATTTAATTCTTTTTTTTTAACCTAAATAAAGAAAAGGTGCATTAAGTTACTTTGAAAGTAGTGTTTGGTGTATTAATTCATGATGCTCCGTGCCCCCTTCAGTCGTATTTAAATAACCTACTTAAGCATTATTGTTGTCAGACTAGGCGTGCGTGTACATTTGGCCTGTACATCGCGCTATTAATTGATTAAATCAAGAACAACCGTCTATCCTCACAAATATTAAATAGTATAACTAGGCGAAAAATAGTGTTAGATTTGATCTCCCCACGCGAGTTTTTTTTTCTAATATCCTACACTTTCATGGTTCACTCGACATCCATGACAGGATAAATATTTAGGAAGTCGCCCTTATACTAGATTTTGTTTATATCAATATTTTTACGACGTCTAAACTTAATACGCTCTTAGGCGTTTGAAACATAAACATACTTACCGATTACGCAAAAAAAAGAAGAAAAAAAACTACACGGCCACAAACTAAAATTCGATACATGTTCGTTTTCGGAACTACGAATGATTGTAGCCGAAATCCTTTAGACGCAGAAAGACCACATTAAACTTGAGGTTTATATTAAATCAAACAGTAAGTTTTTCTTCTTAGATCCAACATGTGGAGCGTGCTGAAGATCGACACTATCAGCCTTGGCTCTGCTTGAGTCACGATGATATAATTTATGTTTTCTTATTTATTCTCCCGTACTTTTCCGCTTCACGCTTAGCCCACGCGGAAAACCGTTGCTTTTGGATGCCTTTTTGGCAAGCTACTTTGAACGAACGACTCGTGAACAAACGACTTTACATAACCTTCCATGTAAATTTGAGGTCATTGTAGAAGGAAATATGAATCTCCTTTACATTGTCTCTCCGTATCCACAGCGGGTGCAAGAATTTCTACATCTACGAAATATACATCGCCGCGTACAGCGAGTGCTAAGGCAGGCGATTGTTTGCGGCAAGTCATACTTATTCCAGCTGCTTGCACTCTTTTTCATCTCCTCCTTCTGGCGCTGAGCAAAGACGCCGAACTGCGGATCGTATGGTCCGGGGTTCGGTTGCTTCACAGAACCCGGTTATTCTCTTTGGTTGCGAAAAATCTTGCTAAAGTGTTATGATGTATGAATTATCATGACTAAATCCACTTTCTATATGCTTGGGATGCTTATTCGTTGCCTGCTATGAAATGTGCATGGTCAATGTATCCTTGACATGCGTGTAATGATTTTGTTTTTCGTCACGCCCGAGGGTGATATTTTTCATATAAAATAGAGCCCATAAACACATTCTCTGTTAAAGGGAGAACCGAAATTTAGAGCTTACCAAACAAAGCTGCACGGATAGGCGGGACGCTGCAAAACTTCAAAACATCACTCATACAACCATAGCTCTAATGGATTGCCGTATTTTCGGAAAACAAGTGCGCGATCGAACACGGCGGACGAGCTCGACGAGATAAGACACGTCACGTCCCGCGGAGCTGTTGAACCGAAGGGAGGAGGAGAGAAGCGAGGCCGCTTCCCCTCATCCTTGAATTCTGCCGGAGTACAATGACGACAAAGGCCCCGCTTGATCGCGCACTTCCTTTCCAAAAGTACTGCCATTCGTTTGAGATATTGATGTTGAGTGATGTTTTAGTGTTCGTAGCGTTTCGTTCAACGCTTCTTCGGCCTTATTTTGGGAAATCCAAATTTCTGTTCAGTATCCCTTTGAGACATCGATGACAATAAAAAGGGGGCTGTTTGCTTACCCAATTTCACTTTATACGTTTAGATTCGACATATTGTTTTCTTCCGAGCGGGGAACTTTTGTATTGTTTTAATGTCACAGAAAGTGCTAATTTTTATGGACGCATTTATTGCATATGTAATTTGGAAAACTACTGATGTCACGTGCGTTTCTCCCGAAACGTTCAATATCCTCCAAGCAAGGTCGAACACTTGAGATATATCATAGACATTTGTACTCTGGATATTTATAAGATGCTTGTTTCTACCTGCTGGCAGCTCCAAGAAACAGCTGAGGCTCTGCATGTAATTACTGAACAGGAAGATTTAATATAGGGTTTTCATGCACTCGCTTCAATCTACGGAATAGCACATAATTTCAACAGTTCATGGGCTACCTCAGCAGCAGCCCCAGCACTAGTACCAGCAGCTCTTTGAGAGGCCGCCGCAGTTCGGCCCCCCCTTCACCAACTATGGAGCCAACAGGCAGCAGTACCCTCCCACGGTGGTCACCCCCGCTACCTGTGCTGAGCCGGCCACGAACACCACAAGGACCCAAGGGTCTTTACCCTCACGGATCTCCCAAGCAGAAGAGGTCTCGCTGAGGCTTTTCAGCATGTCCAGACAGCAGCCAGACAATCCACCAACCTCGGTCGCCGCGACGTCATTGAACTACAGTTACCCGAACACTACGTCGAGGTATGGGACTGTGTATGCACCGGACTTAGCCCCAGAGCTAAGCTCCGGATCTTTGATAGAGTGCGGCTCCTCTTTCACGTGGCCGAAGGAGGGTGGACCTCAGCGCTGGACGGCTACGCCGACCCGTCAGCAACTTACCTCCTCGACGCACCAGCAACAAGAACGAACCGACCAAGGCGCCGAAACACCACTCCCGGATCGCCTACCCGGCCAACGACGAGATCCACCAACACAGCAGTCTCTCCTAAGAAAAAGGGAAGAAAGTGAAGTGGTGAGTTCGCCAACTTTTGCACTCCTTTCGCCGGACACCGTTCCGCCCCCCGAATGCCTCCAGTTACTTGAACAGCTCGAGGACCACACTGGTCACACGAGCCGGCTCTCGTTTTTGACAGGACTCGCTCAGCCAGTGCTAGCTGTGATAGACGGCGTACCGACATACGCTCTACTTCAGGACCTCGTTCCCCAAGAAGATCTGTTAGCACAGGCCCTTCAGAAGGTCGGGCTCCTCGACGCTGCCGAGCTTCCCACGTCCACATCCTCTCAGGAATCCTCAGAAACTCAAACAACAAACGAAAGTCTAGAGTCAGACGACGATACGTTCGCAATCGGTGCAGAACGCATCCTGAGATGGTTAGAAACCCACGACATCCCGCCGGACTCCACAGAATCCGACGGAAATCATGATGACGAGGAGGACTCGCGTAGAGCCGCATCCCGTCCGGCCGGTCCGCCGTACCGACCGTGCGTCTTAGTCTCCCCCCGCCTGTCGTGAATTGGGACCGCTAAGGCGAGACAGTTGGATATTTTCCGTCAGCTGACCCAGCCAACCTCCGAAGCAAATGCAAAAAGACCTCAGTGGTCAACAACACCCCACCTGTTCAAGAGCAGCTACCAGTTCTCCGACAAGCTGTAGCATCTATGCTTCATTCTGGAGTCATAGAAGAGACCACCAGGGGACCTTTCTTGAACCCGATTCAAATCTTGCCTAAAAACGACAAGGAGAGCCGTTTCATACTGAACTGTTCCGCGCTCACCCCGCACCTTCAGGCACCCAAGTTTTAGCTACCACCTCTACCCGTGGCACTCCAGGTTAATCCCTTACCTAAAAATCCGTTTTTCGCAAAACTGGATTTGGCTGAAGCCTATTACCATTTTGGACACCATGAGTCGACCCGCTGTTTGACCACTTTCCGCTTAGATGGGCGATACTACCGCTTTACGGTACTGCCGTTTGGAGTGAGACCGGCACCGTTCATGATGCAGATGTTGGCAAATGCACTCACGCGCTGCCTAAGAGACCAAGGAGTGTGGGCCTGGAGTAATCTTAATAACTTCTTGTTGGCGCACCCAGACACGCACCATCTGACTTAAATCACCAACCTTTTTGTTGACGTTTTAACATCCCCCAAACGGGATTCGTATTAACACAAAGGATACAACTCTTACTCCACAGCGACAAATCAAATTTATCGGCTTTCAACTTGACGGTCTCACCGAGACAATCGCCCACACGGCCGCACGACTCAAGGACCTCCAAAAAAACTCTCGACGTCTTACGAACTCCCCAGATTAAAAACTTACTAGAAAATCGCAGGCCTTTGGGCCTTTTATTTCAGTTTATACAGAGACCATTACCATGCTCTCAAACCAATGTTCGTGGCCGCAGTTACGGGCCAACCCGTCGATCCCAAGTGGACCGAACTTTTCCTTTGGATCTGATTTCCTCCTAGCACATATTGTTCGCGCTACCCAGTCATCCACACCAAAGCGGAGACAAAATGCCTGACAGGCCCTACAATCTTAAAACCAATTAAGTTTAGGCAACTTATGGAAGAAGTCTTGATTAAAAACAAAAGAACATGCTAGTCGATTTTTGTTTTTTGTAAAGGCGCCTTTATTTGTTTTTTTTTTGTTTTTTTTTGTTCTAAAGTTAAGTTAGAGCGAATGTCCCGGCGTTTTTTGAACGTTACTCACTTCTTTTCCCACGGGGAAGCCGCAACATGTGCAAATGTTTGCTAGGAATTATCCACTGCTACATCAAAGGTGCGCGCAATATTTGCACAAAACGTTTCTTGAACACTACGTTTAAAAAGTTTTCGTCGGTTTGAGTATTAATTGTCGTTGAAATACATCTTGCTAAATAATATTGTGGAAACAAATTCTGACCATATTTCGCTGCAAGTTTTAAATTATGTGTTCAATTATATTATTGATCAATACAATATATTAATGCAGCATAAACCGAGATATATAAAAATTAAAGAGATCTCATTGTGTTTCTTGGTTATACTGTTTCTACTTCAAAGTTTGTTTGGATACCAGTTACGTTGGGGTTAGCGACAGTGTAGCTGACTTTTAGCTTTTAGGAGTTAATCTTATTGCTTTCTTTTGAACCCTTTATAAACAATAAAGGTTTGCTCTAGTTCATGTCTACCAAATGAGGCAGACGAACACAATTGCTGTAAACATTTTAAAAACTTATTTTCACCTTTGAGATATCCCGTTATATCTTGTTTCGAGTAAATGGATTATTTTAAAAATGTTTAATAAATCTTGACATAGAAGTGTTAATCTAGACTTGATCTGAGAAGTGTTTCACGTTACTCATAGTCCATCAATTTTTCTAAGATTAAGGGGTTTATAGTTCGGTTAAAAGTTCAGGATTTGTTTGATGCTTTCCATTGATGTTTTATATAGACAAGACGGACCGGCCAGTCTTTTTTATATCCCATTTCATTTCCTACTACTTCCTAAAAATGCAATAGTCGTTAGTGTCATCAACAAAAGGTTTCAAAGTTATCGCGGGATGGGAGCCTTTAATCATCAGGAGGGGCACAGCTATACTGAACTCTAGAAAGCATTGGTAAAAAGTATGTTCTATTTTCTTTATTGAAATAAACAAAAATATTTAAAAGTTCGTCGGTATGTGTTTTTAAGTTATATGGCATCTGCTTGTGAGCGAAATTGAAGCCCATATATTGATTATCTTTAGCGTTCTGTACCTTAACTGGAATCAACATTCGGCATTTTAATTCACGTGTTACGTTTGCTACGTAATGGGCCAAAATTGTCACATCCCCACTTGACGAGAATACAATTTAATGTGCATTTTAGTAACATTCTTTTTGAATCTCGTCAGGCTCATGCCAGTTTTGACATACAGTTTTTTGCAGCAAAAATAAGCAGACCTTCTGAATAACCCCTAGGAGCAGAATAGTATTAATGATATTAATGCTTTTATTCGTTTTGGTTCTAGGCTTTAGTCCCAGGACGAAAACGACACAAGCCATTTTTCGTTGCAACGAGTGGTTCGCAATATAGAATTTGTCTACTCTTCGTGAAAATAAGTTCCTGTATATCTCTCAACTTCTCATCGGCGCTCTCAACTCCAATCTCAGTATCTCAAATCACTCTCAATGTTCCTCAATCAAGCTCCCCGGTCGACTAGTCTCCAACCTCCTACCTCTGCCCTCTTCGGACCCTGCCTGTCCTCCTCTCAAATTCCCGTCCTTTCTTCCCGGCGCGGGGCAGGCAGCGTCCGCGCCCTCTTTCCCAATTACAGACGTGCCCACGTTACCCGGTGGTTCACCTCTCGGCCCACTTCCAACAAAAACAGGGCGTAGCCAAAACCCAGTTGCCGGACGGCTCTTCAAGCTCCCGCTTGGTAGCTTTTTTCCGGGACACGATCGACAGTCTGCGCACGAATCAAGAAAGTGCCCTCCCGTGCTACCCGGATCAATGACACTTATTTTGTTTTGTGATGTAGTTGAGGGTTAAGCGCACGACCTTCAAAGCAGGATGTTCATTAATTCTGCGGGTGTTTGTGGTTTTGTATAGTATGAACCATTGTCCGCTCTGTTTCATGGCCACCGCCATGTTTGCTTATGCTGACGCCATGCCGCCACGACACAGTAGAGGAGACTGCGATTTTTACAAAATTAAGTTTTTTTAGAAACCTTCGCAGGTATCATAGTGCAAGGATATCAATAATCCACAGCCGCAGAGCTCCAGGAGAACAGCGATGCAAGGATTAATGTTGAAAGAAAAAAAAAACTTGTTCCATGCATGGCCTTCATCTTCACAAAAGCATGAGTATGAGATTATTATTTTCCATTTTTAAAGCTACAGGCTTTAAATTCTATAAGGGGGGTGTTTGAACAAAACCTTTCAGCTGAGTTACAGACGTCGCCTTTCCCTATTACTTTATATTCCACCGTAAACAATTCTTTCTCATTCTGACCTACTTTTATGTTAAAATTATCATGGTAAATTTTCGGCAGCTCACCTGCGCACTGAGTCTATTGTGGATGTTTGATTGCGTAGATTTTAGGTAGCGATATATCTGTGCAAATACCTTATAAATGTAAAAAAACTCCATTGTCGTGCTTATCAACTTTACTTTAACCTATTATTATGCAGGTTGGAACGCACCTCGGACGTTGTGTTTCCTCCTTTCTCAAAGGTGCATAACTTTAAAGATAAAATCCCGTGCATCTACTTTCCCGCACAACAGTCTGAGAGTCAATCACAGCAATTCATTAAAGCAGCTCAGCGAACGACGATACTGAAACATATGTTTAGTCAACAAAATGCAGTCTGAGTTGTGACATCAAGGAATGCAAAATGTCACGCATGTATTGCTTGACGTCACAACTCAGACGGCGTGTTTTGGTCTAAACATATGTTTCGGCATCGTCATTCGCTAAGCTGCCTCCGCAAGTTGTAGGATTTGGCTCTCTGAGTCTTGTGCTGGAAATGGAAAGTAGATGCACGGGCTTGTCTTAGAATGCATCGTCACTCGATTTTCGCCCGATGACATCGCACAAGGATCATATGTTGTTGCCGGCCTTGATCCTGGCGGTGGCACACCCGACAGAGGAGGATGTGGCAGATGACTGTTCTTCCACTAGTCACTCTGTAGCTCGACAGTTCACGGAAGGATCGGCAGCCGGGAGTTGTGACTCCGCGACGACAGCGGCAGTCCCTTCACTCATACTTTTTTACGACCCTTCTACGACCAGCCGCCAGGATTGCGATATCCGACAACATGACACGCAGGCTCTTGTGGCGTAATTTCTTTCCACTTCGGGACCAATTTTGATGTATGGGCGAGATAACACACTAAACACAACAATCGAAAATGCGCTCCAGTTGCCGCACTTCTCACAACGTCATGAGATTGGGAAAGGTACCACAAGTTTCACAAGCTTCACAGCCAGACACAAACGACTGTACGCATGGTCATTCGCAATGCACGACACTGTTAAGATAGAACACGCCACCAGCCTTCCTTTCAAGTGTTTGGTTTAACAGGTTTTATCTGCCGTTAAATTGGGCAGCGGCAGCATGGCGAAGGCGTTCACAGATATGTGCCTACTTTTTTCAGCGGCCTGTCCTATGTGTGTTGAGTTGTTTCTTTTTCCTCAAAATTATATGTATCTTTATTTAAAACGCATCAAATTCACAAAGCAAGCTAATGACCTCTTCTCAAATGCGGCATGCACTCGCGCTTCATTTTTGCAGTTGCAAGTCCCACATACTCCTTCTGTTCTTGGCTAAAACAAACGAAACTTACTAGATATTTCTTTTTTTATGCGTCAAGATTACGGGGACGTTTTCCCGTCTATTACTCTTGGTTCAAGCGCCTGCCATCTCCCTCGAAAGCAACATTTAGAAACTGAAGTCACCCAGCAATACCAAAGTTGTGAGGCATTGGAGTGAGTTATTTTCCTTACACTTGTGTTATAAGTTCAGCCAATGCGTAAGCGAGATTTGATTGTCGCCGTCCAACGAAAGGTTTTTTTTTTTTTTTTTGTTTAACCGGGTAAAGCTAGAAGTTAGATTCACATCTTCAGCAGCTGCATATGATTGAAAAAAACCCAGTAAATGTTGGCTGTTGAATATAGTGATTCACCTTCTCTGTAAGCGTATTTGACATTTTAGGCCGAATGTATTTACACTGTTACAAAAATGTCAGTCCGACTTCAAATAGGACTTAAAATATGCTACATAAGAGATGCGCGCGAGTGACTCGGGAATCCAGGTTTTACTGCGCAGTAACAGCGCCAAAAAACCTGCTTTTAGTTCAATCAATCACAAAAGAAAGCAGACAAACTCATTCCCCATTTATTTTTATTTTCAGTTTATTTTGGATTCCACAGCGTTTTCAATACACTGTTCGTTAAAGACCGGCAAAAGTAATATTTTATGCTGATGCATCATCCGGTCCTATCCGCTGCATTCGTTTAACGTACGCATCTTCCATCGCGGCAACGTCCTTCGAAAAAGAAAAACTTCTGTGAAAGAAAGTAGCAAAATTAAGTAAAATTAATGAGAACCTACGGAAGGCATATGTTTAAAAGAATGTAAGTTCACTGGCATTCTGCCCTTGGCGAAAATTGCGCTTAATGTATTTATCTCACACTATTTGAGCAGGTTGGTTTTTTTTAAACAATATAAAAGAAGAGAGGAATCGAGGACGCCACAGGCGGGACACTCTTTAAACTTCAAACACATTTATTTTCGCCTTCAAGACCTTTTTGATGCCGACGATGGAAGTCGAGTTTTGTCAAGCAAGGCGAGACGACGAGGTCACCAGTAGAGGCGTCTAGGCAGACCCCCCCCCCCCCCCTTTTCTCCCTTCCTCTTAGAGGCTTCTTGCTATCCACCTTGCAATCCTCTCGCCATCCCCTTCTTCCCTCAAGCGCTTTCCCTTTTCCCTCTACCCACGGAGCGGTCGGCCACCGGGCTTGAAGTCGAAAATGAATGAGGTTGAATTTGAAAGATTGCCCTCTCTTAGTCGTCCCCTATGTGTCTCCCCTCTCTAATTGTTGTAACGCATTTATGTTCTTATACCACTAAACACATTTATTCCTTGGTTTGCATTTTTTTTTTTGCAATGCCTATTTTGCAATTTCTGCGAAATACTCCGAGTGACCTACCGCTTTCGCATCGCGAAAGTAAAACTCAGAGCATATTACCCAAAATGTTTAGTTTTAAGTGTGCTCTTGTACATCTGCTGTAGACAGCACGTTTTCTACGTAGAGATAGCCGATGTAAATTCAAACTCATTTCTTCGAATGCAAACCTTTTAGGTTGGCATCTTGTCATCGATTTCTCCGAGGAACATTGAGGAGGACCTCGCATATTACAAACACGGGTCAATGCGGAGAATCGGTAAGCAATCACTTCGCCCTCAAACATGAAAAGCGGCGACAGCTTCCTGAGCGGAAATATTACTAACGCGGGCACTTTGATTCCCTTTCGCCCACTTTCAAACCATTTAATTACAACAATGCTTACATTTTTGTGATTAATGCTGTTACATTTAAATTAACAATGTTACTTTTAATTACTTGTCCATAGTTATGAAACAATAGAGCACAGAGGGATGCGCTCAAATCAACTCGCTTGTTTCGTTAAAAGCGGAGCCTGCTTATAACGCGAAGCCAGTCAGGTAGCCGCATTTTCTATTTGAGAAAAGCAACCAAACGTATTCAATTGCAGTAAAGTAGAGATGCGTGCTAGTTGGTACTTCAACATGATAAAACAACGCACAGAACATGGAAGAAGAGAAAAGAATTTGTTCTTTTCTCTTCGTCCGTGTTCTTTGCGTTTTTTTTTTTTTTTATGTCGCCTTCAGTGGATTTGGGAAGTTGCATAATTAAGGCAAGAACTACGTCCAATTCTAGGCCTGTCTTCAGGAACAGGCATTTTTTCCTTAACCATTATATAATAAAATTTAGTACGTATGAACTCCTTCTAACATTCCACGCGTAAACACGCGCTGCCCCCTGAAGTGCTTTCCGAACAGCAAGTTGAGGGGCCAGCACACAGCACAAACAGGCCCCGCTACACTTTCGTCCTTTTTTTTTTTTTTTTTTTTTCTTTTTTGCTAGGTCGAAAGTCTTTTTTTTTTCGCATAACAGCGCGTGAAGAAAAATTTCAATACGGCGAGAGTGCCCCGGTACAGGACCAAAAAGTTGGTTTATAAATAAAATAGTCCAAACCAACGCTGCGCTGTATTGTAACACCTGTATCAAAAAAGGCAATGTACGCGCCCAAGCTTGTACGTGTCTGATTTTAGTTTCATGTCAATTAAGGCTATGTCTACATTCGGAAGCTATTCGAACTAATATGATTGACTTAATTGGGATTTTAGGTAACGTCCATTGATCCACATGGAGCAAGGGCTTTCTAACGACGATTTGGTTTCAGAAAATGTTAATGAAGAGTAGCTATCGTACAATTTTTCGGGAAGTTTAAGTTATTCCAGAAGTGGAGTGAAAGCATACGAATTGAAATGATTATTATTAAAATAAAAAAGATCGCATCAGTCGACTCTTCTCACACTATTTTTAAACTAGATACTAGCATACGGTAAATTACGTAATTTATTGTTTTTTTCAATCAACTACCACAAACCGGACCTTGAATCACACCTTGAGATTTTATTCTAGAAATGATTCTACCCACCTTACAGCCTACTCCGTTCAACTTTTTCTTTACACTAAAATCTGGAATCCGCAGGAATCCCCATTGTCCATGTTGACAAATATACAGGCATTGCAACGGGGGTATAAGAGGCTACAAAAAAGAAGAATGGTAAAATTATTTTGTGTTCAATTTTTACACATTAAAGCTACAAAATATCATCATGCATCAGACGACTAAAACTTGGGAACGTGCTAGTTGGTTTGCGTGATGTAATTTAAACTGCGCCATTAGGTTACATATTCAGCGGAGCTAATGCTGGAAGAAGAGGACGTATATGTGTATGCTCGAACTAAACACTGTTTATTCTTTTGCTAGCCATGCAACACCGGGGGCAAAGATAACAAAAGAAATTATAGATAAAAAATGACTACTGGTTTAGCAAGATTTATTTAAACTGTTGTTGGTCGCGGAAACCACTAAACGATTGCTATTAGTAAAATCCCAATCTAAATTAATTTATCCCAGCCCAAAATTCGTTTCGTGAGTCCTTTAAGACTTTCAGTTTGCACGATAGCATGCTCAAATCTTACTTCATGAAGAATTTCGGCTGGATAATATTGATATTTTATTTATCAGGACAGATCCTATTATTGAGTTATAGTTTTTAGAGTGCAGCTCTTAGGCGTCCTTTTTCGGCTTTAACGGCGTCGCCGTCGCCGTCGCCGTTGTATTATGAGACGTTCCCATAATGACGTCACACGTGACGTCACACGGTGCCTAGAGTTTGCTGAAAATTTTCTCGCTAAACGGGAAACTTTTTTTCGATAAATTTAGCGGGGAATTTCTTCCGCCAATTTATCGGGGGGACATTTTTCCAACGAATTCAGCAAGCAATTTTTTACGCTAAACTTAGCGGGGAAGTTTTCCTGCAAAATTTAGTGGGGAAAGTTTCCCGCTAAACTTAGCGTGTAAATGTTTCCGTCAAATTTACAGGAGAATTTACCAGGAAATTGTCCGACAATTTCCCGGTAAGTTCACTTCCGTATCCTTCCCTTCCCTCCGTGCTCTTTCCTCCTCCTCCTCAAGAACTGTGATCTAATTCGGCATTACGAAAAATTCTAAACGTATTTCATTGTTTTTGTTTCACTTAGCTCTGTAGGCTCAATATAATTACAAAGTACTAGGCTTGAATTATTAATATGTTGTTGCTACACACGCTAACTTTTGCATAACCCTGGTGGTTGCCGAAGGAGATCGATGTAATGCAAAAGCATTTGGGATACTTTGCTTCCTAGGTTTTGAAGGCGAAATGTTCAGTGATACCTGCAATGTCTGACAATACCTTTCGCGTCATCGGACGCGCTGCGTAGGTTTTCGTTGGTTTATTACTTCGGCATTTTTGTCGCGCTCTTTGGACGTCTGCAGAGCCTCGCGCTCTCGGCCTTCCTCAGCGTTGCGCCGTTTCTGTGCCAATTCTTCCTCAGGATATGGAGGTTTCTCTCTAGGAGGCAATCTGAAGGCTGAATCACCTCGTGGTCCTCCTACAGATCACGTTATTCCGTGCTTGTCCTAGGCGCAGTTATGAGCTTACGTTGCCCCATCCAGATGGCGCCACAGTGCCTGCTCTCAAAGCGCGCAGCTGGTTCGCACTGACGTAACTCGGCTTGTTTCATGATGTTTCGCCGAAAACCGGTGCCCCTTTTCTCACCACATTAGCTCGTTTCCTTCCTCAAATTTCAACCAATACGCAAGCGTGCTATCAAGCCGCTTATGGAAGAGAGCACTAGATCTCAGGGTTTGGTTGCGAGTACCGCTTTTAAAACTCCGGAAAGGTTTTTGACGGCCCGTATCTGCCAAAGTTTATAAGAGCCGCGTTCAAGTGTTGACAATGCTCAGAGCGTGCGCTGCGTTCAAACCGTTATTCTGCGCACATATTGGCCACAACGCGAACCCTCGTATTTACCGAAGGATTCATTGTTAGCACACGTAAGACCAGCGGTGATGTATGCTCATGTTCAATCTGGGCCCAAAGCTTCGGGCATGACGTTCCCAAAATAGTTTTAGGTCGCTTAAATCACCTACATTAACTTTACACAGGGTGTAGGCGCCTCTTCCTGCCGCCATGGCAAGGGGAGGGTGATGCTTCCGGTTCTTCTCTATTAATTTGTGTTCGGGTGGGTCCACGACCAGTCTTGGTCCACTTCCGAGCAACAGCGCGAAATCTAAGCTCAAGTGCCCTACGCTCGCGGTTCTTGAGTTTCCGATACGCACCGGCAAGAACAAAATCTCACAAGTGACAATTTTTCGATTATTTTGAGTCGAGGGATGCCACCGACGCCGCCGAGCTTCGGTGATCGCAGCTGAGCAGGCGGTGCTCGTTTATTTCAATGTGCTGCCGACACATGACGCAACGCGACAAACTCCAGGGTGCGGCGCCAGCGGCGCCTTGACCGACCACCTTCGTACAACGATAGGTGCCAGCCGTGCCATTACGGCATGTTTAAATGGAAGCTGGTAGAGTACTCCGGAAAATGAACCTTAAATGGCAAAGCAAGCGAGTCGGAAGATTAGAAAATTGTGCATTACAGAGACACGCGTCGCCCTGAAGGAGAAGTAATAAAAAAAAAAAGTCCGAGGACACCTAAGCACTTGTTATGAGTTGTGAGTGCGAAAGCATAAATGTCGTTCTTTCGCTCCCTTAGTTCGTCTACGGCGTAGTGGCCGAACGCTCACGTTTCGAAACCGCCGAGGTAGCGGCCGACGGCAGAGCGCGCGCTCTCGTGAAGTGGCCGCGCCGCACTGAGCTCGGCCGTGCAGCCTCTCGGGAGTCTGCCCGAGCGAGTTGTGCGGCCAGGCCTTCACCACCGTACCTCTTACCGGCGGCCGGGCCACTGCAAGCGCTGCTACGCCGTAGACAGGGCTTCTCTGGTAACGTTTTTTTTTTTTTTCCTTTTTTTAAATACGCCGCGTTAGAGTTAATGGGAGCCTCGTTCCTTGATTACACGCACAAGCCAATCGGAACCTATCTATCAGGTTTCTGCTACAAACGACAGGCTTCGCTCCATTGGGACAGGGGAGGGTGCCGTTGGGCCCGGCATCAAAGCTGAGGACGTCGGTTCGCTTCATGGGACAGTTTATGCTTTCGTATAAAAACATTCGGAAGGTAAAACCAAAAGCCGGCTCAGTGACTCATGCGGGGAAGCTCGGCACGATTTTTCGGAACTTGGGGGTGGTAGGTGCTAATCGACGATGCCCTGCCGTTCACGAAGTAGTTAAACGCGTTTAAGAACTTGTAGGTTTTAAGTGTTCCCAGGTATATAAACCAGGCGGCTCGAGTGGGCAGTCGTCAAGATGCGCCGACGATACCTTCGTTAGATTTGTCATATCTTTCAGATAAGGTGCTCGTTCTTTTTGCCCATGGGATCAGTAATGCACGCTGATCCCGTATAAGTAAATTTCAGGAGACACCACAGTTAGTCCTCGACGGTGAGACTTTTAAGTATACACTAATTACGGCGGGTACTCGAAAAGAAGCAAAAAGAATAGCCAACCGGAAGTTCGGTCACGTTTGTTTCTGTTTACTTTAGCACAACCTGTGTGCATAATACATTTCCGTAAAGCGCTTGAACTAGTCCTGGGAAAATGACGCACATTTGAATGCACCATCGGAGTTTCGATTTTCAAATTGTTGCTTCTTAGGGACAACAGCCCAATAAGGAATCGAAACGGCGGAACCACAATGTAACGCAGACACTGGACACACTTTTAAGGTTTGAAAGAGTTAATTTGTTAGAAGTTTCCGACAACGCCAAGCACTCAGTTCTCTAAAACGCCAGGTAATGCGTTAAATAAATTAAAAAAATTCGAAATTATCAAGGTTTTGCAACCAAACTTTTTTGCCTACTCTCTTCGCTAGGCGATCCGGATTAATAATCCTTTCGGGTGGTTTTTGAAAGGCTAGCTGCCTGTAGTTGAAAACAGGAAAGATTACAAATAGTTAAAGTAAAAAGTAATGCGCAAGTATTCTTTCGATGATTGTACGTTTGTGTTTTATTTTTATTTTTTTAATTTGAGTACGCTAGAATTTGTGACGTAGCACATAGTAGCTCTCGCCGAGAATAGGAGGCGATATCGAAACTGAATCCTGCCCCTACAGTATATGTTTATTATGTTTTTGTGATATAATGCATTATCAACTTTCCACGGCCTAAATAACGCAAAAGATGTTTGCGACTTCTCATTTGTACGGCTTATAGTGTTGTAGACGTAATACAACGAAATCGCACGTAATGTGCCGCTTCAATGAAGAAGGTGTTTCTTTTTAAGCTTTGCAGGTTTATTAAAAAAAAGCCACGAAATCTACACGAATGCATTTTATGCAGCTGAAGTGTACGGGAAGCGGGACATAGGATAGAGGGCTAATAATCACAATCAGTCAGCTAATTACATAAAACAAGTAAATCATGGTTTAATTATTGAAAATAAACATACGGCTCGAATTGGAGACTTCCTGCGCCTCATCGAAAACCGCTAAATCACACAACATTAGAAAGGGTTGGAGCACTCTTGAGAAGCACGCTGGAGCGTTAAAGGGACTACAGCTGCATCAGGAGCAAAACTACCGGTCCCATCACGCGAGGTTTTTCCGTCTTTCATAATTGCCCCAGCCTTGTGCCTGCCGCACGAGACGGAACTTCAGCTCAATACAGTGCGCTTCCTACGTACTATATATTTTTTTTTCTGAAGAATTACTGATTGAGGGGTTTTCAATGTTGCTAAGGAAGCGACAAACAGGTCGTCTTATCTTTTTTTTAGAAAGTGAACTAAAAAGGTTTAGATAGTTATTTATGTTATTGTGACGATTAGACCTCTATATTATGTCCATTATGTCCCCCAGTCCGTATAATTCACCTGCACACACCGCATTAGTGTAGCTTACATAGTTACTTATACGCGAGACTGTTAAGGTTTAAAATATAAAGTCGGGATGTACCTTTTAAAAAAAAAGAAACACATCGCCGTGCGCAAAGAATAAACTAAATTTAACCACTTTTTTTTTTGCATTTGACGGGCGATTTTGTCCTTTAGTGAACCTGAAAACGCTCGTACACACCGGTTCTGCGGAATGCGACAAGGCTTTTTTCGCAATTTGCGAATGCAGGTGGGCCTTCGTCCAATTGGTTGGTCCAATTGGGCCAATTCTACTCATTTACTTTTCAGATTCTGATGTTCTCTCTGAGCAAAAGCGTGTTATTATTTGCACCTCTTAGCGTATTTGGATAGTGAGGAAGATATAACAATACAATTAAGGTTTCATTGTATATTGATCGAAGTAAAAAGGTGATGCTAGCGCCCTCAGAAAAAACAATTGCCGTAAAATCCTTTTAAGCAGAATTATGATAAACAATATCCTTTTGCTATTTTTCTTTCTAAATTAGTTATGCGTTTTTAGTGCAATAAACATAACGCATGTTGTTATACACTTCAAATAGTTAACACCCTGGTTAAATTATAATAAGTATATAAGAATGTTGATCGACAAACTTAAAAACGTCTCTCGGCCAGCACTTTACGAATACTCAAAGTGCTCAAAGGATTTTCTAAAAAAAAAGTGTAAACTTTTATTTTATCTTTCGCGACAAATACTTTCGCCAAAAATAAAATACTAAACAGCATACAGTTTTTCACGTTTTCAGAGAAAACCGTAATTTAAATATCATATAGTAAACACAAATCGTTAACAGCCGAGGAGATGCCACTAGTTTCACTTAAGTTCAAAAACTACGGACATAATATAATTAAGTATATAGGATACAAAATATGCAATGATTCATGCATTTTAACTTGAAGACAGAAATCACAAGAAACTGAAAGTAGGTTCAACGGTAATATTGCTGCCCCATACCCATGTTTTTGTGCATCCTAGTCCGAAGATGTTTAGATTGCCTGAACCATAGGCTGAAACATAAAAAGCATAAAGGAAATTATAGTACATATACTGCCATGCTCGTCACCGATCGAGCGCGTACGTGGCCGAGGATTTACCGTGCTCGGCCGTCGCGCGGAAATACGAGGGTCGATTCCAGGAAGCGGAATCCCCTTTTATGTATTCTTTCAACTTGGCATTCTGGTAAGTTGGACAAAATGTCGTCTGATCGAGTTACGAATACTCTACGTGCCGAAAGTTCTACTCCAAATATTCCAGAAACCGAGGGTGTACAATAGGTGCTCCGCGTGGCGAGCCGGAGTCAGTCTTGCCCCAGCGTTCCATCCTGCTGTTACGCCGACTTCGACACCCGCGACGCTCTGTTGTTATCTTCTGTTTCCTTCTTGTTTAGGGCACAAGTTCGTCGTTTTAAACGTTTATTTCTTCCTGTTTATTTATTCTTCTGGTCACCATACTTGACAATACTCAACGTCATCTAGCTACCGTATTTACTCGAGTAATATCCGCGCTACTTATGAACAAGCACCTTGCGCATACTTTCTCGCAAAAAAAACGCATACATGCAATCATTGCGTTGCGCATAAATAACAGTATGTAACTAGGTCTAGAACAAAATTTTCTATAACAATGCAATCTTCACAGATGGTACCTTAGCGTGAAGGCGTTATTTTTGTCCAGTAAATCGCTGGCATCATTCTGTCGATCGCGTGATTGGCGATCCGTTTGCTCCGGGGAAGATCGGAAACTGAGGTTTTCTTCGTGAACAGTTAGACATCTGGGCTACTGTATTAGCTTCAGTGCCTGAATATATTCCCTGGAACTAACAACCATTCAGGCGCTAGCGAATCCTGGATACCTCCGGGTAACACAATGGCCGCCGTGTCTCTGGAACCTAACACCTCATTAAATTTCGGTGCAAAATAATATATCAGGTTTTATCACGCAGATAGTCCCTGAATGATAGAGCGGTAACTCTGCATACTGATTTGAGATGGCTTTGGGATCGGGGCATGGTGATGCTGGGACTTCCCACCGTGAGTCAGTACTTAATTGAACTTGGTAAACTGCTGAGTTGAAAGTAAAATATTCATATCGGCTAGCTCGAAATAGTTTGGAGAATGTGTCAAAACATGCATTGTCAAGACTAAAATACCTTTGATAATTCCTTGTAAATATTCGAACAATAGAACGTTTTCTGGAGACAGCTAAATTTGTTTCTGTGTTGTGAAGATTTCAAAAAATACAAAAATATTATGTGGCAGCAAAAAATGTTATTTTGTATATTATCCTTACAACCTTGCACAGAAGGATACACATTACTGTAACTAGGAAAGGTTTTATTTATAATTGGTTGCTCAACGTCATTATGAGATGTTTGAATGATATGTTAGAGATATCTAGGGTTCCGCGTTTTCGGTTTTTATTTTTTCAAAATTCGGCGTACTTTATTTGGTGTTTATTCTAAAAATATTTTTCGGTTTTTCTCGGTGTATATTTATTCCCCAAAAAGTTTACCGTTTTTTTTTTCGGTGAATATGAGGAAACACCATCGGACACCGGGTCAGATGATCCCTCTAGCTGTGATATTTGTGATCACTCAAAGAATAACGACACCTATATATACGTGGTCTTCACTACAAGTTCCGTCAAGACACACCACAATATCGCGAAATTCACGGGCATAATCTTCAGCGCATTCCTTTTTCCTTCCAATTCTGACAACGTGACCGTCCGAGGTGATGACCGTACTGGAACCAGCGGAATGGCAAAAGCAAAAAAGGAAATTCAGTGTATTTACGTTCTGAACCACAGGGAAGTTTGAGAGAGGGTGTTAAGAAAGGTATTTACGGCTTTCCTCGATGCCCTCTCAAGTGCATTAGGACCGGGAACTTGACACACTAACACTAAGCCCGATCACAGAAAGGACGCAGATGTCCCGCGCAGGCCAATCCAAGAACTCTTTTGTTGCATGTTGTACCTTGGCAATCACGAAGACGTCACACAATGTCGAACCTTGCCAAATCCCCCCTCTCTCTCTCTCCCCCCCCCCCTCTCCCACCCACCTCGACAAGGCCCTAAAAAGTGGACCTTTTTCGGTTAAAACCGAATTTTAGAAAATGGATTAGAGTACTTTTATCGCTTTAAACCGAAAACTCCGAACCCTAGAGATATCCTATGCCTGCGGAGGTCTTAGTATAATCATATAATACTTCATCACCTAGGGACGGATCCTTAATATTTTTTTAACTACATTGCATTCCTACATATCAACATAATTATAATTTGACACATTTTATGAATATTAAGACCATCAAATAACCCCATTCCAGCGCCATACTGGTTGGCAGCTATATGAACTTACCGAAGTGGCACATTGCCAAGAAACACAGAACGCAGCTCAGACGCATTTTTGTTGTCGGGATGGTCACACACGTGTGCGTGTTATACCTTGCTTTTATATACCGGATGGCTATCTTTTTTTTTTCTCGAACAAGTGTAAAGAAAGTGAGGGAAAAGAATGACGTGCAAGTTTGCTAGATCATACATCATTTTACTTTCGTTCGCTAGAGTTGTCTTCTGCACTATTGTTTCGCTTGCTTTTCAAGCTTCACGAACTCGTGTTAGGTTTATATTTTTTGTTTGTGGAATGTTTTCGCTTACGCAGAAGCTGCACTTCATCTTTGTCCTGTCATACCACCGGAACGAAGGGTTCGCATAAAAGAAGCTTTTCCGATGTTTTGCTTAGGTATTTTGTTTTTCCATTTACAAAAACAAACCAATAAAACCATAACATGATAACGAAAAAAATTCCTGCATGTCACGTTTACGCTGCGCAACGCACGTTGCGCTTGTGGCAACATAGGCCTTTTTTAACGTTTAAGTACGACTTTGTGGGTAGTGACGACAATAAAAGTTTACAGCTTTGGTATAACTCGCCTTTACACTATACATTCTAAGAAATCTTTTGTGTCTACTTTTGCGCAAAGTGCTTGGAAGATTCCGAAGATACTGCAATTATTCAACGGGGGCAAGCAAGGTGGACAAGAATGACGATAATAGTCCCCGCAGAAGAGAAACAAGGGGGACGAAGTACAAACACAAATCTCCAAACACAGCTAGGTGACTGGTGCGCGACCGAAAAAATCCGCCTGGTCTTGGTATCGAACCATGACCTCTCCATTTCCAGTGGAGCTGCATTTCCAGTGGAGCGCTCTACCATTTGAGCTAACTAGGAATTAGACGTCAGCAGAGGAAACGGGTTTTATCAGCTGCAACCAGTCTAACTGTTAGACTGGTGGCAGCTGGTAAAACGCGTTTGCTCTACTGACTTCTAACTTCCGGCTAGCTCAGTTGGTTGAGCGCTCCACTGGAAACGTAGGGGAGACTGGTTCGGTACCAGGACCAGGCGGATTTTTTCGGTCGCGCACCAGTCACCTATAGCTGTGTTTGGAGATTTGTGTTTGTCCTTTGTCCCCCTTGGCCCCCCTCTCCAGAAAATATTATCGTCGTGCTAGGAAGAGTCGATCGATGCAATCTATGGAATACGAAGGGATCGCAGCGAATTGCGTATCCGAAAATATGTTTACACTTAAAAAAAAGGCCCTTGTGACAGCGCCCTGTCATGTGATGTGACAGCGATCATGGCGTTTGACGTGCTCGCTTCAGGCGCAGTGTCACAGCGCATAAATGTTTTTTATTGATTGAATCATTAATCGAACTGTATGTTACACATGTGTCGTCAAGGTGGTTGGAACAAAAGCTGACTAAAACTCCTACAAATGTGGCACGGAAAATAACCAAAATCAGAACACACATCTGAAATTACAAGGTTACTGAACTAGATTGCAGCTGGATAGGTGATATAAAACATTTGTTCATAGAGTAAAACATAGAAGTAATTTTATGAACCAGTTGATGAATTCAAATATATTTCTCCAGGATATCCGAAATATCATAGCATGTATTTAAGTTTCGAAATATTGTTCTAACTTTGGGCTTTAGAAATTGCTTATGTCTCGGGCTGTAATTTAGTTTGCTTAGATCTAAACATATTTACAGCCTCATCATTCGGCGAGCTCCTTCCATAGAGTACTGCCGTTGGCTCTCCCAAGCGTTACGCGATGAGCGAACGGCAACAAAAAGCCTTTTAGCGGGAAATCGGCCGCCGTCGACTCTTTAGTGTTTCGTCACTGATATGTCGAGAAACGCAGGGCGTGGCGAATATCAAGCAGGATATAATTCCTCCACAGGAGATGGTATTGCGATATGAATCGATAAGAATACCAAGGAACGAGTCACAAAACAAGAAGCGTCATCATAATGAACCACATTCTGTTTTGCCACAAACTGGGCCTC
Source organism: Ixodes scapularis (assembly GCF_016920785.2). NCBI lineage: Eukaryota > Metazoa > Arthropoda > Arachnida > Ixodida > Ixodidae > Ixodes > Ixodes scapularis. Next base: position 59,157 of record NW_024610064.1, on the reverse strand, counting down.
TCAGCTACAAGGGAAAGTTCTAGAAATGTTTTGCTCCTTGACGTTCGATTAAAGACCAAACTCTCTGATACAGATGAAATGTTTACCAGCACGGTTTATCAGCGAGCACAATCAACATCTCTGTTTTCCTCAACCAAGTACACTACAACAGCGTTCCACAGAGGGTTCCCCAAGCTTTTTTAATTGAATCATACGTTTTAGGTGTCAAACGTATGCACCTCATAAATATTGAGAGTTTGTGTCAATGTAACCGTAACATTTGTTTGATTACACTCACTGGCAGATTGCGCCCGCTGAGGCTCAGCATCCCGGGCTCCGGCATCTAGTGGCGTTTACGTTTCGCATCCCGAGTCTTCTTTTGTGCGTATTGCAGAAGAGAGTCGGGGGGTTGGGGGGGGGGGGGGGGGGGGGTGCTTTTCTTTTTCTGACACGCTAAAACTTTTCGTTACATGCACGGCGCAGGTTCCGTCGCTGCCAGCGTCGACAGTGGTACCGCTATGACTTTAAAATTCAGGGACGCTAATGACGGGCGCCATTCCTATGCTCCGATTGGCGAGCATGTCAAATGTTGGATGCCAAATGTTGGAGGTTTACTTAAGTTAGAATGGGTTTCACGCATTGATAAAGCGTATAACCATCATCTATAACGTCAATACTTCAGTGATGTGATCTTCGTGTAAGGTAGCGTATTGAGAGACGATACAATATAATAGTTATTACTGGTTGATACTCTGTGATTATGAGGTCTTTGTTGCGTGGTGTTGAAATTAGCGAGAACTCCTGGTGAAAACCTTCAACTTAAAAAGCTATCAATGTAACTGAACGAGCCCTCTGGGCTGGTTACCCACTCATAGGCACTACAATTACAATATTTATTGCATTGAGCTTTTTGTCTTGCAGCCAAGATTCACTGAAGCCTCTGCCTGCTAAATTTACTTTTGGTATACATATTTTTCAGCGTAGAAGTAACTCGACATCAATATAGAGCACCAATATTTTTAGCTACTTGCAAGTTTCAATTGTACAAAAATGCAAATATCGGGATATTTTAGAATGTCTCATTACACAACCGATAAAATATTATTAACGTTATTTTTTAAGTTTTTTTTATGTTTGCTACATGTATGATTCCACTTACGCATTCATTCGAGGACAATCTACCTAAATAAATTATTTTGCGCTGTAGGAAATATCTTCGGCTTTTTAATAGCAATTGCATTACATGTACATGGCGGTTCGCTCCACTTAGGGCCGGTTGCACCAACGCCGCTTACCTTAACCCAAAGCGGCACTTTCCTAAGCCGGCTTAGCGCCCTAAACCGAGCTTAGGTAAGCACGGGTTTAAATTCCGGTTGCACCAAGGTTAAGCCGGCTTTACAGACGCGCCCCTAGCTAAACGCTGGATTTGCGTAGGGAACCTAGGGACAAACAGAGCAAACTAGGGAACGCTCAGAGCGACGAATACGATTGGCGGAAAGGAATCACGTGATGTAAACAGAAAAAAAAAAGAAAAACTGTTGTAGTAGTCGTCGTCGGCGTCTGCTTTTCGCTGTATTTCTTCGGTGAGTAACAAATTAAGGGTCTCCAAATTCAATCATTTTTTCGTTTAACTTTCAATAACAGAAGTCAAAGCTTCGAATAAACACGAATGCTCTTTACATCTGTGATTGTGTGTTTAATATCGGTTGATAACAGGATATTTTGACAGTGGTAGTAGTTTTCGTGCTCACATTTTGAGGCGAAGGAGCCATTGGGGGCCCCAAATCTCACCGAACGCGGGAAGGACACTCTACTCGCTACATCGCTGAAGACAAAACATCATGGATATAAGCAGGCAGGTAAGATGACTACTAAAATCAAGTCAAGCCTGAGACCGATGAAGTTCAAAACAGTGCCGAACTCGCCACGGCAGCTGCGATAATGCCCGGAAATCGTCGAATAGAAGTCGTCGAGAGGTCAGGTCACGAGACTTGCATCGACGGTGCTCGTTGCTATCAGCAAGGTGACAGAACTGCACTGTACCGTCGTTGAACATCCGCAGCAGCCTCAAACGGACTTCAGTTTCACACTGTCGAGTTCAGAAAAAAAAAACTGCCACTAGTACATCACATCGCGCCGATAAGAACGGTCGTCTCTTCGCATCACCTGCCCCAGCCTGCCCCGATACAGCAATGAACGAATCTAACATAGTAGTCGTTACGATTTGTCGTCGCCACGAATGGAAGATATAAAGCAAAATATTCCTAAAAAATCGCGATCACCAAAAAAGTTACGGAGGACACAACAAGGCGCAACTTTCGACTAAATTTTATTGAAAACGTGTTCCGGTATATAGTCTCAACCGTCGTCACAATGACAACAAACGACAAAAGTAAAGGGAAAACACCATCACAGAGCACAACTCGGAAACAACAGTATCTCGTTCTCGGGAAACGAATGAAAGATATAAAGCAAAGTATATAAAAAAAATGCGATCACCAAAAAAGTTACAGTTATGGAACGATACAGTTTTCTGAAGCCAAGATTCTACTCGCGAGTTAAGGAAAATTCACTGAAGATTGTCTCAAGACTCAGAAAACGAAAGAAATTGAATTTTCGCTGTTTTATTACTTAAAAGCGCCGCAATCTAATGCAAACGGCAGAGGTGTCGACAATCAGCTGATCGCCGAGATCATGTACTGCCACTATTTAACGCGCTGCTCAGATTGAAGGATACGCGCTGCAAGTGTAAATAAACAAGGTGGTAAATAACAATACGTTACAGGTATGCGAAAATTAGTAAGTACATACGAATAAGCTCGTTGACAGAAGAACCAACGGGAATACAGACGTGAGCCCCACAGCTCCGTACGTTTCTCGGTTAGGGCTAACACGCCCTGAAAGTGGATAGCCAACTTGAAAACAGGGGTCGATAAACACTTCACGCGACAATATCTTGCATCCTTGTCACAATCGAAAGTCATTTTGTCGAGACTTTCACGCTGATGTAGCCTAAAACACTTTGCACGACCAATTTCGTCCACCGCGTCGACCGTGACAAACCAGCCGCCATGTTTTTAATCCAGGATTAAGAAACAACCAGAAGCAAAGCGCCCAATGTTGAGCGCTTAAGTTAAGCGTAGTTTAGTGCTAGGTTTAGCGATAAGCGAGTTTGGTGCAACCGAACGAAACCGAAACTAAGCTTAAGTTCCCGGCTAAGCTCCGCTTTGCGCTAAGCGACGTTGGTGCAACCGGCCCTTAGCAATTTATTTTTTTAGGCTATGTACCAGAAGCGGGGCTAAAACAGAGTACCATGTGGGAAAATGAAGTGGCAGAGATAAATAAACACGGTATGTGTATACGAAAGCGAAAAAAAGTATCAAAACTCATTAATTTGCCAAAATATTGTATCTAATACTTTATTGTAAGCAGACTTGGGAATTCATTCGTTACAAGTAGCATATTTCTCGTAATATTCTACCTCTTCAAGTAATTGTAAATGCAACGTAGCTTTTGGCAGCAGTAGTGTGTAATGTAATTTTGTTACAAATTATTGGTAGCGGATGACTTTAATTTTTCGTTTTTATTACACATGTGAACATAATACAGACACTGGAGCAACATGAGTGTGAGAACACCCGCTCGGCCAAAAACTAAAAAACAAGCATCCCCGCCCCATTATTTTTCAGTACTGCATGTAACTCTAGGGAGTATTTACTGGCGACCATAGCTGTGTGCGCGGCAGCTGAGCGCATGCTGACACGAGCTTCCGATGTTGTTTTGCAACGTGCATTCCGCACCATCAAGATTGCCGGTCTTAGCAGGCAATTAATGTGAGTTCGTTGTGAGTATGCGCTCTAAACACCGCCCTCAAATATGGCGTCCAGTGAATGGGACAAATTCACTGGAGGCCTTAGCTGTGTGTGCTAAGGCTGAGCGCGTGCTAATATCGAGTTTCCACAAATATTTTACAACGAGCATTCTACACCATCAAGAATGCCAGTTTTAGCAGCCCATTTATAAGAAATTGTTTTAAGCGTCCGCTCTAAACAACGCCCTCAAATATGGCGTACAGTGAGTATCCCCCAAAGCTGACAGTGCGTCAAAGCTACAGGCGCGAGAGCGCAGCCTTGAGGCATTGCCCTCACGCTTGAAAGGATTGTTTCGAAAGGGAGCTTTCGTAGATCGGTTATTTACCTTCGAATCTCCTAGAGAAGGTAGACTCTGCTACTGAGTATACGCACCCCCAGGTTTGTCTGAAGAATTCGCCTTTTGCGTTGCGCAGTGGCGCCACCTCACGGGCTCGACGAGAAACAACAGGGTTGGCCTCCAAGTGCAGACGGCTCTCGACTGAACGCCACGACCGACCACACTGCGTGTTCTTAGGTGCATTTTATCTTCCGTAGTGCTTAATTTTTTTTTTTTTTTTTTTTTTTTTTTTTTTTTATAGTCGTGGGGCAGAATGCAGCCCTTAGGGCAAAATTTTACTCCAGGGAGATTTTTGCCGTGGCGAATGGCTGGACGGAAGTGCCGCGTTCGATTAAGCTGCCCACCGACTCGCAGCTGGCAAGTTATATGCAAAAGAGCGGAGCGCGCTTCCAACGCCAAACCACCAATGGGCAAAAGTTCCGAGATTAGGGATACGTACACAATGTGAGATACAATGAACTGTCCTCGGAGTCAACGTTTGGGTTCCTGTGCAGTATTTGCCTTCTTTCAAAGAAAGGAGGGTATTACGTGGTCCACGCCGTCATCGAGAAAAGCACGTGTGCGGTGCTGGCCGGCCACTGCCTTTGGCCTGCCGGGTGAGTAAACTTCCTCAACTTTATGCACAGGTCACGGGTCCAGGTGTTCTGGAAAACGTGGTTTCTGCATGATACAGCGGCACGAAATTTCGATGCACGCTGTTCTCTGCTTATGAAACGTAAGCGTAAAGGACGTGAAGCGAATATAGTGTTTTTGCTTTTACTTGGTACACGTGCGAATCATAACACTTCGAGCAAGTGTTGGTGGGCCTCTATCATCTTTGAAAGAAACGTCACGCAGCACCGGTGTCGAAGCTTCTCCTTCGACGCCGTTCCTTGGCGTACGCGGTTGGCAACGGTCGTGGTTGCTGGCATGATGAATGTAGGAGGATGCGCAGCACTCGATCATGCGCATGCCCGTGCCGGTGTACGACAGCTGCATAGTTTATAGAGAATAAATATCACCTCAGACTACAGACAGTGGCAACAAGGCTGTTTTCGAGATGATCATGCGCACATCATCTATAAAGAAAACCTTGTAATATGGATGTCCGTCGCTCTACGGCAACGCTCACGTAGAAGACTACGCACTTCGTTTTCCTATGTTAGTACCACGGATGCACATGAAGCATTCGGGTGTACTTGTTTTTTACACTTGTTCGTTCTTCCTGCCATACCCAGTTGAGGCGCGTGATTCTTCCTCTTCGAACGCCCTGCAAATCGGCGAGGGCGGTCGAGAGCGTCTCTCTTTTTAAACTCGTTCGTGTAGACGAAAATTGATAGCACGAAATCCGGGTATCTGGGCGAGTTTGACGGCTTCCCTGTAAAAAACAACAAAGCTGCAATAGGCGTTGCGCACATGCGACTAGCGAAAAGAAATCGCACATAAGCGAGCCCTCACTGGCCTAATAACGTGATCTACTTCACTGGCATGCGATTTGCGAGAAAGCTTGCAAAATACGAGGGACACACAGCGGCACAACAACACGTTTCGCAGTGTAAAGGCGAGCACCTGTTTATGTCAACGCAATATCACATCATGCCAAGCTACATACCAGCAAGTCATAATGAACCAGTTCTCGCATGCGAGCACGCTTAACGAAAATGCGCACAGTTCTACTGATGCGGCTCCGGCACTGGCCTGCATAGAAGTGCCTGCTAAGTTGAAACACACTGGGCTATGTATTATTTAGAGACGTACCTTGCACAAAATGCAATCCGCAGAGCCGGGACGACGATGACGGCAGCCATGGACTCCCGTATTCCCACTGACGCTTCACAGCCCTTATCCAAACTTCTCGGCGCTGACTGTCATGTTTTACCGACGGGAATCGAAAAAACCCTGCTTGGTGCCAGGAGTCGCACGGGAAAAGTGGACGCATCTCCACGTGGCGAATGATGTTGATTGGGGCGAAGCTCTGGTGATGCTGATGATACTGATTTTATTGTTCATGGGTAGTGCTGATGGTGCTGATTTTTTTTTTCATTGCTCATAGGTAGTGCTGAGTTCCGGGTTGCGTTTCGACTTCATTATTATTGCTTTATGGTCGGTGAAATGCAGAGCCAGTGGTTCTTCTAGCGGATCAGCTTGGATCCGCTAGAAGCCGTGGGAACGCATCTCCACCGCTTAAGTCAACGGTCCATGTCAGAAAGAGAATGTGTGGTATGGATCGGGGTTATGAACCAACACGCAGCTCTGACGTCACGCAGCCACGGTGGCGCTGTCAACGGCGCTGAACATGCGCAGACGCCTCACTTCACGCGAATTCGGTTTCTGCGCACGCGCAGTGCCCAATACCTGGTGTGGGAAAACGCCGGCTTGCTTGTCGTGTCGGTCTATATACGTAGTTGAGCATTTCACTGCAGCGCCCTCTCGCCTATAAACGTTGAGCCGATGCATGCAAAGTTTAACGCGATTATATACGCATTTGACCGCAGCGCCCTCTCCTGTATTGGCGTTGAGCGGCTACATGCAACCTTGGAGTGTAGTGTAGTGGTTAACACGTCTGCCTCGTAAGCAAGTGGTCTTGAGTTCGAAACCGCGGGCGTACGTTATTTTTTTTAAGGTGGGCCGATCCCGGAGTCAGTGCAATCGATGTGAGCACGGACGCCGGGCAATGCTAGACCCTAAGGAGCTTCGCCCCTAAAACAATTATATTATGCGGCACATGACGTTGGCATTAGGCTTGAGAGAGAAACTTCGTTCGGCGCTTGTTCGTCTGCAACCTTCGGTCTGCAGTCGAGGTCAACCACGATGGTTCCGAAAACTGCCGTTCGGATTCGGCGCACGCGCAGTCGGATCTTGCAAAAGGCGGATTCCAAGAATCATTTCCGGTCGCCGTAAGTTAGAGGGATAGCTGGTCTGCTTGCAGCTTTCGCTGTCTTGTCTGCTTCCAGATGAACGGAGTGCACCTACATTCTTTCTCTCAAAATAATACCCCGGCGGTTTTTTTTTCTCTTCATAATCCCGATTTGCCTGCAAATTTGCGAAACACAGAAACAAGCATCGCTGAAATAGTAAGTCACATATTGGGCTAAAGTATATTGGGGAAGTTATTACCTTTATAATTTTAATCCTCACCATGGTTTTTTTACCTGAAAATATCTATAGGCAACAATCAAAAAGCGATGTCAGATGATGGCAAGTGTTCAGTCTTTAAACTGGAGGTTTTGTTCCCAAAAGACTACGAGCAGTTTTATGGTGTCAAAGGAATGTCATGGAAGCTTGCTTCAGCACTGCGAAGCAGCACCAAACAAATACTCGGCATAATCCATTTTTAGACTGCCCGCTCGACCTGCAAGCCTGTCATCTCCTGCTGGCACGCCACTAGAGGCGCGGGTATAAGTGTTTGAATGTTGGTTTTGCCGACATTTTCTCTTGTTGATTTTACAATAACTATTCTATATTTTCTTCCTCTCATTATTTCATGTCGACCATCGGTTCAGAACTCACATTTACACTGACAGGTCAACAACTCATCAAAGCTCAGCCGCAGGAGTAGTTATACCCATGGGGCAAGTCGTGCTTAAATTCAGACTAGACAACCGCACCTCATCAACTGTCTCGGAGCTGGTGGCCATTAGGGAAAGCATAACATATATAATACGCACCGAATCACGAGCATGGTTCGTTTTCACTGACTAAAAAGCTGCACTCCAGAGCACGCAGCACTATCTACGACTTGGAGCAAATGAGCAGCTGACATTCACAGTAGTCAACCTCTGCCAACAGGCCCAAAGGGCTGGCCGCCAGATTCACTTCCAATGGATTCCGAGCCATTGTGGCGTCCCTGGTAATGAGGCCGGTGACCAAGCAGCAAAGGGCGGGCACGACAACATATCGAGCATTTCTGTTCCATATTCAAGAACTGACGCTGGTGCAGCGGTTTTCTGGGCCAGAAAAAAGATAGGTGCGACCCTCTGTGCAAGCCCTTTTCACCACTATCCATGACTTGATAATCTGGATCCTGAACTGAAGTTCAGACCTCCCAGAAACCTTGCAAGAAAGACTGTATCAGTAGTTCACCGAATCAGGCTGGGCGTTGCATTTACATATAAGTATCTTCACTGTATTGGAAAAAGACCTTCTGCAAACTGCTTGATATGTAAAGAAGTAGAGTCACTGGACCACCTGTTATGCAATTGCTCAATTTATGACGTGGAAAGAGAGGTTCTAAATGAAAAACTTCCCTAGCTGGACTCCCGACCGTTCTCTCTCCAGTAGATCTTAGGAGTGTGGAAGAGCCCAGAAAAGCTGGCTGATGCGACTAAATACCCACTACGTTTCTTACGTGATACCCAACTTATTTGTCGTCTTTAAGGAGCAGATATAAAGCTCCACGCTATCTTGATTTTTTTATTAATTTCATCTTCTTGCCCTTTTTTGGCATCCCCTATTCCCCTTCCCCAGCACAGACAAACCGGTTAATGCGAACTGCATGGAACGACCTCTCCGTCTTTCCAAATAAACCTATTCTTCTTCGCTTCAAGAATTGACTCTCTTTATCGGAAAGTAAAATCGAAGGAGCGCTGATAAGGTCCGGCCCCAGTTCCGCAATATCGAGTGCTTTATTGAATTCCCGAGTGACTCTGCCCTTATATTGAAACTCTTCTTTGTATTGGTCAAAGGCTGGGATGCAGCCAAACTCTCCGCAGAGTACCCCGAGTTGCCCCGTTAAAACCTTGCAAACGTTGTAACGGCGTTTCCTGTGGCGATATTTAAGGAAGCGTCCTGTTTGACCTACATAAAGACGACCGCACGATAAGGGTATGCAGTAGACAACTCGCTCCACGAAAGCCGCGAATTAATTTTCTTGTTTCCTAGTGCACACAATGACTTATTTAAATACTGAATTTACTCTTATGCAGAGCTCGGCCAGCTTCTTTCGAGCTGAGAAAACCGCATCAACGCATACTGGACGTCCCACTTTTTTGAGGTTCTGCGAAGTTTTGTGAAGTGTACGGTAAAATAGTTACTTTTTTTTCACTTTTCAAGCCTCCAAAGTAGAGCTACGACTTCGTTTCTTGAGTATGGCCTCGGCCACAACAGTTTGTAGGTAGGACGAATAGCCCGAAGCCTTGAGTCTAGATACTTGTTTTTTAAATCTAATATTAATCTGGTAGAGCATGACTTGCACAAACCTTTCTAAAACACAGGTTCAATATCCCCCTCTCAATCAACTTAAAGTGCTGCGAAGAAATGGGCTACACAGGTTTGCTGCTTCGTGTTTTATTTAACCAAGGGACACGAGCATAATGAAAGTGAAGACTGAGATTTAAAAATCTAATGTAACTATGTACAGACAGCTTGTGAGTCACAATAAGCGGTTCAAGGCTCTCACTAAAAGTAATCAGAAGCAGACAAAACTTCGGCACTGAAAGCATACTCAACACAATCAAAGAGCATTTGAATATTCATAAACAGACCTAAACATTATTATTTCACTTGTGTTTCATCTGTTAAGGCGCACATTCAACCTTCGGAGAAAATACGGACTTCTTAGATGAACCATTTAATAATTGTTCTGCCGTGTCTTAGTTAAAAATTTTTTTTGTATTTATATTCATTATTTATGCATTTTAATAGTGTCATTTTATCATTAGAAGAACCGTTTTGTGGCCTTTGTAAGTTTTATATTGCAACAGTATAACAGAGATTTGATGCATTACACTTCCTGTTGAATATTTCCGTTCAAACATGTGAAATTAAGCCTAACTTTATTAAAAATGTGTATAGTTCTTTTTTTATGCATAGCGTTTAGGTTCTAATGTGTCTAACATTAGGCACTTTTTGAATCGTGAACGAGCCGCACGGTTGAGTTTTTTTTACCTTTGTATTGCAAAGACTAGGTTGGGATGTTCACTTTTCCTCTCTGTTTTTGCTGTTGCATATGTGTACAATGCCTAGTTTAGTCACACTTTGCAAATAGAAAATTTCAAACAAAAAACATCCTGGTGTTTGCTGTGTGTGGTGACTGGTACCAGTGAAATATGTTAGCTTATTTCCTGCAGTTGATTAAAAGGTTCCCGTAGCAAAATAAAAAAATTATTGACATGTTAACTTCCGTTTTCATTTCAAACAATCATATATTTGCCAAATGAGTTACTCCAACAGAAACAATACCATAGCATCAAATTATTATTTCTTTCTGTGTATGCTTGACATTATTCTTCGCGGCTGACAAATAGCGAGCTATTATGTGACCCGTAAGAATAATATAGGTTTCTGATTGCGGTTCAGAAAAGTGGCTATTATGGCGCATTCACACTGGAAGCGGATCCGCGTTCGCGAGGCGGTTGCGGATGCGGTTCGCGAGTGACCCCGTTCAGACTCGCCGAGAGGCTGTTGGTCGTTTCTCGGCGATCACGCGTGATCTCTTGAGACTTGCGTTGGCAACCCTGTTTTACAATCCGAAATCCGCTGTAATCCACGATCCAAAGCCAAAACTTTGCTATTTTGGTACTCTGAAGATTTTTCTTCGGGATGTTCGCACGCATCACGAGTTCAGCCAGCAAAAAAAGAGACATGGACCCGCGAAACTTCCCCGCGACTCCCTCGGCTTCGCCCACAAGCAAAGCCCAGCTAGGCGCGCCTAGCTGACTCACAAGAGGATGTCCCCGACCTTTTCTTCGAAGTGGACCCTTCCGGTATGAATAGGCTGACCTTGTTTTCCGGATAAAGGGCCAGTTGTCCCCTATCGTTGTTTGATCGCTCTTATCACTTTCGAAGATAAGAGTGGTGGAGTGGACCGTGGTGGGGGTGAATGTTTCTCTACTCTCCTCACTCGCACGTTGATCGAGTCTACTGTATGTTTGACATTAAGCTGAAATAAACGCCGTTTGGATTACATCTGCATCGTCTGGTACGTACATTTTATTCCTTGAGTATGTTTCCTTCATCTCTTTTGTTACTACTAAACCTTACAGGTCGAGGTAGCGCAGGTACTATCGGGGAAAAATGAAATGCGAACAGAGGAGCGCGTGGCTCGCGGTACAGGCTGCGCCGCCTGGAAGTGAACCTAGGGCGAGAGTGCGTGGCCTACTTCGATGTGTTCACGCCCCTCGATTGGCGCTCCCCCAGCTTCGGCAGTACGCCTCTCAGTGCGCTGAAAGCTGTCACCGCTATCTTCGCCTGCTCGGCGAGTGCGGTGAGATTCTTTGCATCGCACGCTCTGAGCCAGCAAAGATAGCGGTGATAGCTTTCAGCGCACTAAGAGGCGCACTGCTGAAGCTTGGGGAGCGCAGAGGGAGGGGCGTGAACACGTCGGAGTAGGCCACGCACCCTCGCTCCTAGGCTCACTTCCAGGCGGCGCAGCCTGTACCGCGAGCCGCGCGCTCCTCTGTTCGCATTTCATTTTTCTCCGATAGTACCTTGCCCGCCCCGCAGTTGTACGTTGGCTATACAATCAGGCTCACGACGTCTCTGTTGGCCTTCGTGGTGGTCACGCACGGTGTCAAAAGCTTTCAATAGCTCACGCGACTCTCTTAGTGGGTAAAAAAAGCTGACATTTCGGATGATCAGGGGCGGGTTCCGACGTTCTACGGGCGGAGACTAACAAGGCAGCGAGCTTCGGGCTGTGGCACCCGGAATAATAAACAAAACACTTACCCGAACAAAATCACCGGTGCGAAGCCCGTCAAGATTACGAGTCAATTTTTTTCGTGGCGGATTCAAGTGACGGGTACCGATTACTCCCAACCGCTTTCACAAACCGCAAAGTGGCAACCAACCGCAACGCGACGCTGACGCTGCGTCAGTGACCTTCGAAACAAGATTGCAAGTGTCGCCGGTGAGGCATCCAAGGCGCTGTAGCCCTAGCGTTACAGCAGACAAATTAACGGAGAAGCGTGACGTACCTTCCACTGCATTGCCAAGAAAATTTGTCGCCGAGTATAGTAAAGTTTTATTTATTTTTTTTTTTGGTAAGCTAGATAATCAAATAGCCTATTAAGTTACTTTGAAACTAGTGTTTCGTCTAATAATCCACGATCCTTCGTGCAACATTTTGGTCGTTTTTAAATAAGCTACTTAAGCATAGTTGCTGTAAGACTAGGCGTGCTTGTACATTTGGCATGTACGTCGCGCTATTAATTGATTAATTCAAGAACAACCATCGATCTTCAAAAATATTAAATAGTATAACTACGTGAAAAATAATATTAGATTTGATCTCTCCCCGCGAGTTATTTGTAAAACCGTATACTTCCATGGTTCACTCGACATCCATGACAGGGTAAGTATTTAGGAAGTCGTCCTGCAAGTAGATTTCGTTTATATTCAATATTTTTACGACGTCTGAACTCAATACCCTCTTCCGTGGTTGAAACATTAACATACTTACCGATTACGCAAGAAAACTAAAAGGCCACTAACGAAAATTCGATACATGTTCGTTTTCAGAACTACGAATGATTGTAGCCGAAGTCCTTTAAGGGCAGATAGACCACATTAAAATTGGACTTTATATAAAATATACCAGTAAGTTTTATTCTTTTTGGATCCAGCTTGTGGAACGTGCTGGACATCCACATCGAGAGCATTGGCTCTGTTTGAGTTATGACGATATAATCAATGTTTTATATTTGATCTCCCGTACTTTTCCGCTTCACGCTTAACCCATGCGGAAAACCGTTGCTTTTGGATGACTGGTCGGTAAGCGACTTTGAACAAACGACTGGTAAACAAACGACTTTCATAACGTTCCAAGAAAACTTGAGGTCATTGTAAAAGGAAATATGAATCTCTTCTACATTGTCTCTGTGCAGCCACAGCTAGTGCAAGACCTTCTACATCTACGAAATGTACATTGCCGCGCACAGCATGTGCTAAGGCACGCGATTGTTTGCGGCAAGTTTACTTATTCCAGCTGCTTGCGCCCTTTTTCGTCTCCTCGTTCTGGCGCCGAGCAAAGACGTCGGAGTGCGGATCGCCAGGATCGGGGTGCAATTGCTGCACAGCACCCCGGTGAATGTCTCTAGGTGCGAATAATTGTGCCTAATTGTGATGATGTATAAATTATCAATGACTAAGTGCGCTTTCTATATGCTCCGGAGGATTATGCATTGCCTGCTATGGGATGTGCTGGGTGTCTGTATCCTAGACCTACCTGCGTGTAATGATTTTTTTTTTTGTCACGCTCGACTCGAGCGTGGTACTTTTGTATAAAATCGGGTCCATAAACACATTTTGTGTTAAAGGACACTGAACCTAAATTTCGAGCTCACAAAACAAGGCTGGACGGATAGGCGGGACGCTGCAAAACTCAAAAACATGACTCATACAGCGATATCTCTAACGGATCGCCGTTTTTTTGGAAAAGAATTGCGTGATTGAACATGGTCGACGAGGTAGACGAGATAGGTCACGGGACGATTCCGAATCCCTCTCCTTCTCGCTACGTCCCGTCGAATTAATAAACCGAAGTGAGCACAAAAAAAAAAAAAAATCTGAGGCCGTTTTTCTTTATCCTTAAATTCTCCCGGAGAACAATGACGTCAAGAACCTCGCTTGACCAAGCCTTTCCTTTTGAAAAGTACGGCAAGACAGGGCACTCTGCTATAGGCGTAACGCAAAGTGGCATAAACTCTACTAACGTCCAAGTCAAGTATGGTAAAGCTTGATGAGGCTCGACGTAAAAGCGACGGAGTTTTAGGCTCGCGGAGGGGCCTTTACAGATGTCCTCGTCCCTGCGCACTCGCGAGCAACACCTCAGTTAACCACAGGCGTAAAATCGTCTCGCTTGTTTAAAGCCTTCAGGGATGGGCAGGAAAGATCGCGGCGTGTGAGACGAGTTTCGATAGAATTAGGCTTCTTAATGCAGACTCGAAGGAGTGCCGGAACCTGCTACAAAGAGAACGCTACAAAATGAACATAAAAGAAATGCAGTTGATACAACTATTCTTGTTTCGCTTTGGTCGTCAGATAATAACAACAAAATCTTGTGTTGTTGACGGACTAAGCGCTTTCCAAGCCAAATCCTTGCCAAAGAATCGCAAGTGAAAGGGGCTTGACTATTTCGAATCCCGGAGAAAAGCTCACCGGAGAAAAGCTCACCGGAGAAAAGCTCACCGGAGAAAAGCTCACCGGAGATAAGCTCACCGGAGAAAAGCTCACCGCAAAACTGGCGGATGCGGAGGAAAGCTCACCGATTTTTTTTCCTTTTATATGGAGGCGGTTGGATCATGCGTAACAAATATCAATTTATTATCATTAAAGTTCGTCAGCTTTGTCAAAAAGAAAATGACTTTTTTTGTATTATTTGCCAAGCTTATTAAGCATAAGGTTCCCAAAATAATAATGGCGAGCCAGTGTTTCCGGCGGCTTACTCTCTAGGAAACTAAAGCCTAACTGAAAATTATATGAACTTGAATAACATGAAAAAGTTCGAAAACTTATGTCTCCCTAAAACCTAAATATCAAAACTGTAAACACCGAAAATCCGAAAGTGCATGCGCAACAACGCATTGCCTGCAATTCTCTTTGAAGCTTTTATTAACCTTTGAAAACAGGATAAAACAGTCAGTAGGATATTGAAGCTTCTTTCTTTCACGGACATGCACGTTTTCTAGCCGTTCGTGCTGGTGTTTCCGCAGGTTGCCTTTGTGTGATAGTGCCCTTCTAAGGCGAGCCACTCATGACTTTCAGAGCTGCACACTGGCACCGTTGTTACTCGTGGCCTATATCAGAAATAGTCTTCTGTAAGGTAGCGAATAGGGCGAGTTGGTAAACGTCATACATGATGGAAACCGCTCAAACGACGACGACGGAGTGAAGGCAACAAACACGACAGGACGAAGCTGTTCTCGCAACTAAAGTTTTCTTACTGAAATTAACAGAAAGAAAGCAGCGCAGCCGACACTGATTGCATCAACAAATACCTACGTATCTATTAGGCACTACAGAATATTTGGAGCTGAAACGGTTCACACACCGCTATTCATATTAGCTCACAAAGAACAAACCTCTTTATTTGACAGACCTACCGACGGCGCACCCTCAGTTGTCAATAAATTGTTGTCTTTTTTACCGGTGTACGATGTTCTGATATCATTCTTACGGCTTCATTAATATACAGAATGGGTGATTACTAATTTCTGAGGAATTAGTAAATATGCCCAATGACCTTCAAGAATATTACGAGAAAGAGGACATATATATCTATTTTTTAAATGAAGTGGCTATTGCGAATTGTGTTAAATCGTCATGTTTAACGCAGAATCCGCTAAGTTAAAAAAAAATCGGTGAGCTTTTCTCCGCATCTGCCGGTTTCGAGGTGAGCTTTTCTCCGGTGAGCTTATCTCCGGTGAGCATTTCTCCGGTGAGCTTTTCTCCGCCGCCCGACTATTTCAGTCTGCCCGTCTAGGGACTGAAATAGACTTTTTATCTCTATTACAGTCAACATTTATAACCAAAATATATGGTTTTCTTTGCTATTAATTTTAAAACGATAAACTTTTTTTTCAGTAACTTAGAATTGAAAACGAAAAAGAGCGGACGCTGTTTACTTACACCGATCGCCTTATGAGTTTAAGTTGACGTCATGTTTTACGTCACATTATGCGTTCCCTCTCTTTCTCGACTCTTCTCGGAAAAACAAGACGTAAGCATATCTGTCAAATGCTCCTCTTTTTTTTTTTTTTGAAAAATACGGTCATTCGTTTGACATATCGCTCTATGAGTGATGTTTTGGTGTTTGTAGCATCCCGTTGCACACTTTTGCCGCCGTGTTTTGTGGTATCTAGATTTCGGTTCAGCATTCCTTTAAGCCCTCGCGCAAGAATGGGCGGCCGTGGCATGCGCTGGAGCAAGCAGCGGCTGCTCGATGGCGTGACGTAGGCGCCGACGGCCTCACCCTGGGTGACAGAACGGAACGCAGTCGACGTCAATATCATGCTGTGCGTGAACGTAAAGCGGCACTTATAAACAGACCAATTTAACTAAGCGTTTGACGCATGCGTGACGCCGCCATAATTTTAGTTCACACAAGGCAAACTGCAATGCACGATAGGGCTCGTGCTGTGTCGTGCTCTGCAGGCGTAGAGTTCCAGCGGTGTCTTCGCTCGTGCAAATAGGCTAAAGTTCCCTCGATGCACTGCAGAAGCGTGCAGTCAAACTGGCGGGTGAGATTGGTCTATCAATATTACCGAGCGAAGTGTGGACACACTGGTGCAGCCAAGCAATATGTGCATCGCGTTCGCAAGAACATGTGTCGTTCTAACTGTTTGTTCATTTGTAATTTACGCGAGGCCCGGTGCCTTTGCATGCGGCTTAACACGAGGTTCTTCATTCGTCGTACCCGTACAGTGACCTGACTTCATTCAACTTTCGTGAAATGAGTAAGGTGTTCATGCGTATAGGCATGTGCACATACGTAGCAATCACTGCGCGAAACAAAAAAAATTAAAAATAACAAAATATCACACCGCCGCGCGACGTAACATCACCAAAATGTCCACTGAAGTGACGACCCAATATCATAAAGATGTTGCACCTGCTGACACTGTCCTTTTGCATTACGTCCCGGGATAGTCCGCGCAGTTTGTTGTACACGCAATGGCAGGCGCATAACTTATTTAAAAAAAAGCGCTGTTCTCCGCTTCAAGTCGAGATTAGAATGTTCTACGCGCCGAACCCTCTACGCCGAACGCTCCAGAAGCCCACGCGTGTACAAAAGCGGCTCCGCGCGGAGTCAGTTTCGCCCCAGCGTTCGACTCTGCTGTCACGCCGACTTCGACGCCCGCGACGCTCTACTCGCTTCAGTTCCCTTTTTATTTTTGGGAACAAGTTCGCCCCATTAAACGTTTAGTTTCTTCATTCATTATCGCCTCATCAGTTTTCATTCCTGACATTCTGGTGGAGGTGGTGGGTATTTCATTCTATGCCCGTCAATCGTACCCCTCCAAAGAGATCCCGGCCAAGCGACGTGCTCAGCCCCGGAAGGCTACCCTTCGCCAAAGACGCCGAAGCCCGAAGAAGCCGCCGCAGCAGAGGTCAGTCCCCTGAATTTGGTCTGCTGCCGGACCATCCCAGGCCAAAGAAGACGTCGATGGCCAACCAGTCGCAGACCCCGGCCGCTCCTGCCTTCATCTACCTGCCCGTCGCACCCCGGACCCCGACGCCTTTCCACGGGGACGCCAACGAAGACGTCGAGGACTGGCTACAACAATACGAGCGAGTGGCCCAGCACAACCAATGGACGGACGAACAGCGCCTGCAGAACCTTTACTTCGCGCTCGAAGGAACGGCCCGGCACTGGTTCGAGAATCGCAAAACTTCCCTGACCTCGTGGACCGCCTGCAAGGATGCGCTGAGACGGACATTCACCAACCTGTATCGACGGGAGAGGGCCAAGGACCTTCTTCGAACGAGGACCCAGGGCGCAAACGAGACGATTACCAATTTTGTTGAGGATGTTCTGCGCCTGGTCGCTCGCGCCGACCCTCAAGCCACCGACAAAAAGAAGCTGCGGATCCTGATGCGAGGCGTAAAGGATGACATTTTCGGTGGTCTTGTCCCCAACCGTCCAGCCACCGTCGAAGATTTCGTCAAGGAAGCTACGAGCATGGAGCGTGCCCTCCTCGCAAGAGCCAGCCATTACCATCGGCACTCGAGCATCGCTGCTTCTTCTGCATTGGGCCACGACATCAGCCCTACCCTCCCCGGCATACGCGACATCATCCGTGAAGTCGTCCGGGAAGAGCTCCGCAAGATGCTCCCCGCTGCAGATAGCCCGTCCTCTCTAAGACTCGCCGAGGTTGTCCGAGAGGAGCTTCACCGAGCCGTCCAGCCTGAAATTTCCACCAACACGACGACGCCAGAGGAACCAACGCTGAGCTACGCCGCCATGGCCCGACGACCGCTGCAAGCTAACCGCCAGACAACGGCACCACCCCGACGAGACCCTCCGATGCCACAGTATCCTCGGCGTCAGGAAGGACGGGTCCAGTACATCCGTCCGGAGCAACCCTCGACGAGGAAGACCGACGTGTGGCGGACGGCCGACAGGCGACCGCTGTGCTACCACTGCGGTGAGGCCGACCACGTCTATCGAAGGTGCCCTTAACGTCAAATGGGCCTACGAGGGTTTACGCCAAACGACCCTCGCCCAAGGTACGGCGAACGCCCTCGTGACATTGAAGAATACCTCCGACGACCCCTGTCCCCAGTGCCGACTCGACCCCGAGGTTCCCGTTCACCTTCGCCACGACGTGCGCTCTCGCCCTTCCGCCGCTCTCGTCGGGACAGCCTGTCCCCCCTATCTCGTCGGGAAAACTAAGTGTGGCAACGCCTGGAGGTGGCGTTGCCCAAGACGACCAAAGTAAAGAGCCTCCAAAAACGCCGCAGCGCTCCCACTCCCCCGACGCCACGCATCGCAACGATGCCACTGCAACGGTGTCCAACAACCTAAATGTTGTTATCGACGGCTACGACGCATCGGCGCTCGTGGACACCGGAGCAGACTACTCAGTCATGAGTGTACAAAAGCGTCTCCGCGTGGCAAGCCGGAGTCAGTTTCGCCCCGGCGTTCGACTCTGCTGTCACGCAGACTTCGACGCCCGCGACGCTCTACTCTCTTATGTTCCCTTTTTATTTTTGGGCACAAGTTCGCCTCCATTAAATGTTTAGTTTCTTCCTTTATTATCGCCTCATCACTTGTCATTCGTGACAGTATCGAATCGCGTAATGAACAAACCAGAAAGCTTGAGGAAGGCAGCGCGATGGCGGGGCCTGGCAAGGGAAGCTGAGGCGGAAGGTGCGCAAAGTATATTGCAAAACCGTTGAATCTGATCATAATCCGCAAGAACAGCTCACCTCTTGCCGCGTCGCCGCATCGGATCATGTGGTATCGAGAGCGGTCAGAATTAATAATTTGGGTGCTGGTGCTGACCGCATTCCCAAACACGGCACTTACTATAATTTTCTGCAAACAGTTTTCCGCTAAGATAATGCATTCAAGCCTTCGCAAAAACCGTAGCATGCAGTTTGACTGAAGTACGGCTTGTTACATGGTGACGTCCTTCTCGAAAAAAGGATGTCTACGTAGAATATCTTAGTGTCTCAGGCAGTAACACGAATGCACGCTTATTGACAAAAAAAGCCTTTCAAGAATTAGCTCTCGCAGTACTGACATACTGATTAAAGCGCTAACCGGGGATATTTTATTCTGTCAGGTTTGTAAATGGGATCTGGCTTTTTATGTAGAGAAGAGAGAAATATCCCCGTAACGTTATGCGACCGGGCTCTCACGCTTGCGCAGAACGATGACGTTGAATATAATTTCTTCCTCTACAGACGTCCTTGATCAGCGGAAAAACGTTACAATTTTTCTGAACACTGTTCATAATTAATGTCCATGTATCGTTCTTTATAATTTTGAAGTGTTGTTTTTTATCTTTGTATGCACTATTGGCTGAAAAAAAAACCAGTAATCGTTTCTTTTTTTTTCCTTTAGACAGCGGGGGGTCAATGCGTCTATGAGATTCGGCAGAATAGTTCTACGCTGTGTATGGGCAACCTATCCAATGCGGTGTGCGACTGTTAAAGTGAGGTCTTTAACGTGTTTCCCGCTGCTGTGATCACACAACCGCGCGCATGTAGGATGCCTGTCCATGTCCAGAAAAGCGGGGGCGTGGCTCAGGTAGATGATTTGTTGAACAGATGTGTGACGCTTGCATCAGATTCGATCCCAGCACCCCCACATTTGTCCCGAAGCCACTGATTATTTGTCTCAAAATGCTGAACTAGATTTAGATAGACTGAAGCGTGCGGTCATGGCTGGGTGAAGCTTCATCTGTCGGTTCATGCTATACCCGCGCGTGCTCAAATGCGAGCAGTGTAATGCAACATGCTTCATGTGGTCCTGATGCTCATATGTTGATGTGTACACGTCAATAAAAGCATTCACAGTACACACAAGCGCTGAAAAATAGATAACTATGGAGACCACATTAGTAAAGCTTGATATTAAAACAACTTCAACCGCTTCTTATCATTCTGGCCCAAGAAAACCAATGCCCTTTTTTGGCTTGCTGTGAACTATATGTGACATGATCGATACCATCAGCACAGCGGTGCGGAATATGCGCGGATAGCCTTTCTGCCACAATCCGAGAAGCAAACAACACGCACACCATCACTCCCAGCTTCCTATATGCCGAAGCATGCAAAGAACGAAGCTCCCCTTCCAGCCCAGTCTCGCTGGACACTCGATTGCAAAGCCAACTAGAAGAAAGCAGTTTTTTTTTTTTTTTACTTTTTCATCGTCCAGCTTGTTTTGTTCATATTTCAGGTGAGCAGTAGAGTCTCAAAAAAGGGTGTCTATAATCCTTTCTAAAGGGTAGAACGGTCTTGTAACCTATGTTCCTACAGAAAAGGAAATCTTTTCTCCATAAAGCAGGGGAGCAAAAGTTCCTCCCTCGCCTGCAATTTGGGGGCCCCGATTCGAGCAAATCGATCTTAATAAGGCTTAACGAGGATGCTACGCCTCTTGTACGGGACGAGAGGAGCAGCAAATAAGAACGTAACACGAGCTTCCCGCGAACTGCGTTTATTTCCAAAGCCAGCTTCCCCCCGCAGGCAAAGAGACTTCCGTTTCAAAAGCAGTTACACAGTCCTCTCGTCCTTCCTCCCTTCTTCTCGTGTCCGCTAGGGGGCGCGTCAGTAGAAGGAAGGAAAATGCGCCGTTGCTGCCTTTTTCCTCCATTTTTCTTGGAGTGTATGCACCAACCCTCAAAGACGTCAGTCTAATTGACGCTTGGTTGCAGAATAATTTTATGCTACTGCGAAGTGCAGGACGCAAACAACTAAAGGCAGACCGGTGAAACGATAATCCCCGCGGAATGTTTCTGCAGCTACTTACACTGCAAATCCCTATCTTGGTCTCGACAGTGCCACACACTTTCTGTTATTCAAACTGCTCAGCGTGTCGGTTCGTCCGCTTGTCATGGTCTGTAATCCACCATCAGGGCCTCGCGCGTCATGCCGGTCTTGCCTTCATGTAGTTATCGTAAAATCTACTGAACGGAGAAGGCGTACTTCGGCAAGCCCATCTTTTGCATCGCACACCGCGTCCGCTCTTCGAGTTTTGTTCGGTACAACCTTCCAGACGCACGACGAACCACGATAAGCTGTTCAGCTGCTCTTTGCGGTACGTGGTCTCAGTAGCGCCACTGGAGTTGCCTTCACTTCGCTCATGTAAGCCCCACCAGACGGAAGCGAGCGCAACGCTATGACCAAATCCTATGACTAATCACTCAACTCGCATCTGCCAAGTTCACGTCACGTGGGTGCATATGCTTGTTTAAATTGTTTTGTTGCTGAGCATCAAAGGGTCTGAGGAACCCCCTCCCCTCCACTCCCCCTTTGCGTGACAACTTGGTGCCACGTCACATGACACCACAATGTGAAACACTGATGTCGATTTCCCCGATAAGTAATGCCACGTGACTGACGTCATGTGAGGTTGTGTCACGTGACGTTTTGACGTCACATGAGCCTGTCATACGACCTAAGGTCACGTGACACGACGACTTGACACCGTGACATAATTTACCAGCTACATTTAGCGTAAAAAAGTTACTTCGTGTGCCCTAAAGTCAGGTCACATGACACCATGGCGTCACGCAATCCAGCTCTGATGACGTCACGACGCACAGTCCTGGTGTCATGTATTATCATAACGGCACGTGATGTAAGAGAGTGTGAGGGAGTGTGAGTTAATATACAGTATATTCTTCA
The DNA here is from genome assembly GCF_016920785.2 of Ixodes scapularis. Taxonomy (NCBI): domain Eukaryota; kingdom Metazoa; phylum Arthropoda; class Arachnida; order Ixodida; family Ixodidae; genus Ixodes; species Ixodes scapularis. Next base: position 37,197 of record NW_024610064.1, on the reverse strand, counting down.
CTCCCTGAAACCACAGTTCAATGTCCTCTAAACAAATTTGCGTAAACAATCGCCCCTTAAATACTACATTACGTACATTATAGGGCTTCGAAGGTAGCTATTTTACTGATGCACATTCCCATGTCAGCCGTGTGCGCTGCTAGCTACTACATGTGCGGTTGAATACATCTTATTGAAGTAGAATTATCAGACCAAATTCTTGAGCGACAGTTCTCAATCCCATGAAGGTGAGCATTACTACACGGTGTATTTCAAACCTGAAATTATCTACCTTGCAAATTCGTATCGTCTTTAATGAGATCTTCACGTTTAGTAGAAAACGAAATACCGAAAGATGTGTAATTATCCGCTCGTTCGATAAACAACACACGAAAGTTGTCTTAGATTATGACAACCAGAAAACCACAAGATATATTTTTAATATAAGCCAGTCGTTTTGCGAACGAACCAAATGAAAGCAAAGCCTGCGTTTCACCCTTATGCTGTCGTAGCTCATTGGGGTTATTTTTGTTCCACTATTAGACTATTTTAGTACGTGTAGTACCTAAATATAGCAGGCCCAACAGCTTCGAGAGAATAAAGGGGGAAAGGAGACAATTAACTTCTGGTGCTTTACGAGTGTAGGACGACCACCGCGGCGTCTATGTCCGAAACGCCAACTGTAGAAGTCTTGTTCACTCGAGGGCCTCCGAAGGGAATGAATAAGATAACCAAGCCCCGGCTTCCTCCACAATATGGAAACGGCTTCCTTGAAAACTAATAGGGATGAGGAAACGGCGAACGGCTGGATGTAAAAACGACAGCACGGACACATCCCAGACACAGCCCAGATGGAATACTCGGAGAAATATATCACTTGACCACCCACACACGCAGATGGTCCCCACGAAAGAAGAGTGAGCGAAAGTCGGTGAAACAGGCATTGTTTTCCGCTCCTCCGCAGGCGCTGCTTGCTTTATCTCTCAGTTTCGTGTTGGTCGTACCTCGTCCATTCTCGGTCGTGGGCTAAACCATGCAATTTTTTGTTTGTTTAATACGTGACCACGCTTATTCTAATTTTTTTTTTGTCAGCGAGAAACTTGGAGAAAAAGTGAAAGCCGTTTACAACTCCCTGTAACACCGAATTAGAGCGCAGCTCTTGAGGAGGAGGAGGGAAGGGTACTGGGGGGGGGGGGGGGTCAAGTGACCTGGGGGGGTCACGTGACCTTGGGGGGTCACGTGACGATGCCGACGATGCCATCAGTGACGTCACTGATGACGTCATCAGTGACGATGATGATGCGGACTCTGATGACTTCATCAGCGATGATGACGATGCGGATGTCAGTGACGTCACTGATGACGTCATCCGTGATGATGACGATGCGGATGCCGGTGACGTCATCAGTGACCTCCCGATGACGTCATCGTCACTGATGACGTCACCGGCATCCGCATCGTCATCGTCATCATCACTGACATCACTGATGACCTCACCGGCATCCACATCGTCATCGCCATCATCACTGATGACGTCATCAGTGACGTCACTGATGACGTCATCAGTGATGATGACGATGATGATGCCGAGGTCACGTGACCTGGGGGGTCACGTGACCTCTGGGGTCACGTGACTCTAGGGGGTGGTCACGTGACCTTGGGGGGGGGGGTCACGTGACCTCGGGGGGTGGTCACGTGACCTCGGGGGGTGGTCACGTGACCTCGGGGGGTCACGTGACCTTGGGATGACCTTGGTTACGCCGACGCCGACGCCGCTCAAGCCGGGAACAGGCCCCTAAGAGCTGCGCTCTAAAAGACTTCAAGATGGCGATTTCTTCATGTCCGCGGCAGTGGGTTCTAATTTATATAGTCATAAAAAGTAACTGTAACGGCCTAAACAGCTACAGCTCCCCATAAAAAAGTAACAGTGCTACAGCTACAAGTATTAAAGAGTAACGCGTTACAGGTAAAATTTACCGAAAAAAGTAACAAGTTACCGGTAACACGTTACTAGTAACTAGTTACTGCCCAAGACTGCCCCACCCCTTCCAATATTGTGTCCGTTCGTCCTTCCGTGCATTTTACGCTATATTTAGCGGGGAAGTGGAGTCACATTACCTACACAACTTGGGGGAATTGACGGCACGTTATTTAAACGTCAACTCAGTTTCCCCACCAAATTTAGAAGAAAAATGCACGTCTTGCACTCAAAACATTAATTCAGTTTCCCCGCGAAATTTAGCGGGGAAACTATACACCAATTCAGTTACCGGCTAATTTAGCGCGAACATTCACGTCTTGGGACCTCTACACCAAAGCAGTTTCTCAGGTAAATTTACCGCGGGAAATGGCCGCCACATGACCTATGCAACTATCTAGTTTTACTGCTAAATTTAGCGGGAAAATATGCGTCACGCAACACACCAATTCCCTAACTAATTCTCTTTAATGCATTTCATGCATTAGAATTGTGAAGTTGAAGGTCGCTGCCATTTTTTATATCATGTTTTGTCTGATTGCTCAAGCAAATGGGGCTGAGCATAATCATGTTCACGTATACAATGTTAGGATAAAATTGGTGACTGCGGTTAATTTGTCCCCTCAACGATGGGAGTTTAGCGTTAATACAATAATCAGAATTATAATACTAACTAGATAAAAATAAATTGAGAAACATAATATCGCGTTTTCTTATTTCGTTTTAAGCAGAATATGTCAAGATGTGCAAATGGCTTTTTACGGTGATGATTTTGCCCCAAGAGTGGGTCAGAAAGAGGAAAAATTCTTTACATTGGAAGAAAAAGTAACAGGGACGGGCAACGTCTCTAACGCAGCTGATATTTTTAATTAACCACCCTATAGAGAACCACAACCGCCACAGAACTCCCGAAAATCCTGTTTTTAGAAGTCTCGAGCATAACCCTCGACTACATGACAAAACAAACTAACTAAAACAAGTTACAAATCACGACCGCCTTTTTGGTTTAGACAAAAAACCTTCTAGACTGCTTGAGGTCACACAACAGAAAAATGAATATATACAATACTTTCGAGCGACGATACACACACACAGTGGAACCTTTGGTAAGGTGAAAAGCTTATAAACTCTCAAAAGGTCATACTAAAACTAATTTGGAACACCGACATACACCATGGTTGCACCCTTCAGGGTGTGCCAAAGGTGCCACCTTGGTTGTATGTAACGAAGCAAAATATGTTTGAACAGCTTGATCTTTACAACACAGTCTTGAGTCACAAAGGGATGATAACTTTTTTTTTGTATTTCTACGAAAAAGAAAGAAGGAGTGTCGAATAGCAAAAAAACATTCAACCTAACAAAAAAAAAAGTCATCGATTGAACCCTATTTTTAAAGCAGTATGTTTTACCCACACCTCGCACCCCTACTTCTAGTTTGCAGACAAGGCGACAACCGAAATATTTTCAACTAGGGGACAATTAAACGTTTGGAAACTGGAGTTGCAAAACTTTGTTTGAAGTACTACCAAGCCGCAAAAGGCCTGACTAAAACACTTTGCTATTATTTTATCGGGATTGTCTCACTTACAAGTCTATTAATGATTTCTTTATCTTTGTGTACTATTTCTGTTCCCAACCAGTGTGGACTAGAATTATTGCTTTCGTCGACATAGTTAGCTAATTTCGTATTTGCGGCATTATTCTTTACATTTTTTTTAATTTTCATTCTACTGTCATTGACACACCTTGAAGTTTGCCCTACGCACTTAATATAACAAGCCAAGGGTATCTCATAAAGCACTCTATTTTCGCAAAGGACCGACTCCTCACGGTTGGCTTTTTTTTCACCCATTCAGAGATTTGCCTGTGAAGCTGAAAGGAGTACATGGTTAGTTGACTTTTCAACGCTGATACACTGAAAGAATGGTAATAAGCTTATAACATGAAACGAGCAGCTCTGTTCTGAAGTACTTCCAGGTTATTGATGAATTGTGGTTAATCGGTGTTACAGATGGTTGCACCATGTTCTCAATTGTGTCTGACATAGGTGTCTGAGGCCAGCTTACGGAGAAAACGTGGAACGCATATTAAGTTACGTCTGTATAGTCCGAATTTTCAAGATGAGTCTACAGTAATGGCTTCGATGTGGTGATTCCAGGAAAGGCCTGATGTTAGTCTTATTTTAAGATATGTATCCACATTAACTATTTGAATGAGATTGGACTCCAAAAAGTATTGAAAGTACAAGGTGTATTTTCCTTGTGAAGTGAATTAGTTTGCATATAGATGTTTCATGACGTAAGCCACACTTTGTACCATTTGAGAATTTTATGTAGGTCGCATTTTTTTCAATATTGACAATCGGCATTTGCGTCTGCACTGCACTGAGCATCAAGATGGCTGCCCCCGCAACAATATTGGGGAGCAAAGTGCCGGTTCTCTAAGCGTAGCTCATTTAGTGGTTCTAGGCCTATCTCCCGGGAACTGAAGCTCAGGTGCTGCTGATTTATTCAACGTTTCTTGGCTGTTTGATATACCTTTGCAAAGAGAGCAACTCTCTATGTGATAAACGTGTATTATAATAATGCATGTAGCTGATGACTCTTCCAACCTATATCAGACACAACGCAATCCAAAGAGTTCCGGTACATTTCAGCTAACGCCGGTGCAACAGACGACCCTATGCGCAGTCTCTATTTTTGTATATACTTTTTTTCCTTTATATTCTACAACACGTCAGGTAATAATAAAAAATTAGCGAGACTATGAATATACCTAGTTGGGATAGAAATTTAGCCTAATTAAACTCTAGTACGTCTTTCACCCTCTTCAGTCGACGACTCGTTTTCAGCGAGTATAGTAGATATCTTTGATGTCATTGTCGATCGAACAAATTGTACACTTTCTTCTATGCTGATTGTTAGTAGTTCGATCAACTCGTTTAATTTCCTTGGTAACATAGGTTGATTGAGATGAACCTTTATAAATGAACAGAAAGACAACTTTCTACCCAATTTCAGTTTTATTACCAGCCACCTGAAGTGGCATCTCTGGCTTATGATTTTTAAGGAAAAACTTCACACTCAAAGCCGATCTCGGCGATCCCAACATGTGCTTTGCTACACCTTTGAAGTCGTCTTCTTTTAGGATTGCACTTATACTCTTCTTTATTTTTCCTATGTTGCCGTGTTCATAAAACAAAGAGTTCATGGCTCTCTCTGTTCTTGTCTGAGATGATGACCCTGGAAGAAGAGCGAATCTACTGAACTTATCAGTTTGGAGCAGTTGTAAATACCTAGATTTTAAATCCTTTTTGACTGTATCAACCTCGTCGAATTATCTTTTCTCACTTGGTACGCATCGCCCATTAAATTTTTTTTTTGATTTTACCGAAAGCAAAATTTATAAACGCTGCTTACTCTTTGGCGCTGACAGTCCTCACTACTGCCTGCATAGATAAGAAATATCCAACCTTGATGGTACATTTATACACTGCTTAGGTCCTTTTTCCAACACTCTCGAAAAAAAAGAGTTTTATTTTTATTTAATTTTAGTTGGGCTGAATATTTTTTCGTTAGTCGAATCATTTCGTTCTTTTTCGTATAATCAAAATGTTAGCCAAGCATGCAACCTTGGCCGAAAGCTTTTTGTCTAAACCAAAAGCATCACTGTGCGAGTGTCATGGTTAAATATCATTGTACATATTTTTGTATTTTATGTGACCTCAAGCAGTCCAGGTTTTTCGTCTAACCGTAAGGTGGTCGTGCTTTATATGCTGCTTTATTTAGTGTGATGATTGGATCGTTGACACCCGCTGTCGCGTTACTGTTGGCGATGCCCGGGGATACCCCTATTGGTCACGTTGCTCCTCGTTTTTGTTGGTGATGCTGAGAAGGGGACGCTTCGAGTATAACTGGTTTAGTATTCGTTGTATTTACATAATATTTACAATATAGACCAAAGTACACTTCATTCTCTAAAACTCCGAGGTCGCCGCTCAGATATATATACAGGGTGTTTCACGAAAAGTAAACATATTGCCGCCCGCAGAGCCGAGAAGGCAACGCTTGGTCACGGTCTTCTAGAAGATTCCCGGTCATTCTCGCAGCAGACGTAACTTTCCCTCTGCCTTGTTATTCTCGAAAGTGCCAGTTCATCCTCGCCCCGAGCGCGCGACGCTCGAACCTTCTTTGCCGAACTTTCGAGATAGTGACGCAGGGTAGATAAGCAGCTCCCGCGACCTTGTCGAGTCAGTCCCAGTTTCGCTAGCGCTCTGTAGTGCCGCCGAACCGCCGCCCGCTTTTCTGCTACCTCGACGCTCTTTCGTTATTTATTTTTGGTTGGCACAAGTTCGCCCATTAAATCTTTATTTTCAGTTCACTGTTCGGCTTTTCGTCACCTTCATTCGTGACATTTCTGGTGGAGGTGCGGGGCACAAAACCCGTGCAGCGTACCCCTAGAAGAACTCGATCAGCAAGCCCCATTTCCCGACGACCTTCCGTTGAAGACTCGGAGCATCGTGCCAGCCGCCGTCTTCAAGGGCAAGCTCCTGAACTCGGACCCCTGCCGCGGATATCAAAGAAGACCGGGACGATGACCGCTCCGCCCGTCGTTGTCCTGCCCGTCGCCCCCCGATCGCCGACAACTTTCCATGACGAAATCTATGAAGACGCCGAGGACTGGATCCTTCACTATGAGCGCGTCGCCCGCCACAACGGATGGAACGCCGAGCAACGCCTCCAGAACCTCTACTTCTCGCTGGAAGGCACCGCGAGGCACTGGTTCGAAAACCACGCGTCTTCGCTTACATCGTGGGATATCTGCGTCGCCGAGTTGAGGCGAACATTCTCGAACCCACACCGGCGACAGAATGCGGAGGACCTGCTCCAGACGCGGACACAAGCCCCCGACGAAAGCGTGACAAGCTACGTTGAAGACGTGCTACGACTCTGTACACGCGCCGACCCTCAAGCCACCGAGGAGAAGAAGTTGCGCTTCCTCATGAGGGGGTCAAGAGTGAAATCTTCGGTGGCCTTGTCCGCAGCCCCCGACGACGGTAGATCGCTTCATGGCCGAGGCAACCAACATTGGGCGAGCGCGGTTGGCCAGAGCTGTGCACTATCAACGACTCACCGGTGTGTCAACGGATCTGGCTGTCTCGCCACCTCGCTCCGATGTCAATGGTGTCGGCATCGAACACTTGCGGCAGAACATCCGCGACGTCGTACGGGATGAGCTCAAGAAGCTGCTGCCGGCTCACAACCGCCCCGCTTCGCTCTCGATTGCCGAGGTGGTTTGAGAGGAAGTACAGCGAGCTTGCCAGCCGGACACTCCCATCATCGTTCCAGCTCCCGAAGAACCGGCGCTGAGCTACGCCGCAATGGCCCGACGACCGCCACCTGCTGCCCGTCAACCACCTGCGCCGCAACAACGAGACGCACCAGCACCACCGTACCCCCGACGTCTCGACGACCGACCTCAGTGCGTCCGGCTAGAACAACCGGCGCCCAGGAAGACCGATGTGTGGCGAACGGCCGACCGACGCCCGCTTTGTTTCCATTGCGGGGAAGCCGACCACGTCTACTGCCGTTGCCCCTACCGCCAGCTGGGCCTACGAGGGTTTGCGCCCAACAACCCTTGACCACGTCCTGGAGAGCGACCTCGGGACATCGAGGGCTACCTCCACCGCCCTTCATGTCCTGAGTCGTCTCGCCGCCGAGGATTCCGTTCACCATCTCCCTGACGCTCGCCATCGCCCTTCCGCCGGTCCCGCCGAGAAAGCCTGTCCCCCCTGCCTCGCCGGGAAAACTGAGTGCGGCAATACCGGGAGGTGGTATTGCCGGTGACGAACGACGCCAATATCCTCCACAAACGTCGGAGGGCTCCCACACTATCGACGAAACGGATAGGAACGACGCTTCTGTGACGGTGTCGAATAACCTCGACGTTACACTGTAAAAAATGTATGTAATACAACAGAAAATATCCAGAAAGTTTCGGTAAAAATACCAAAGCGGTTCTGTTAAGCTAAACTACAGGCACACTTCTCTGTGAAAAAACAGAGATTACATTATTTATAAGAAACAGATTGATTTGGTAAAAAAATAGTCCATAGAAACTGAAATTCTCGGTAAAAAAACAAGACTTTACGTTATTCTCATAAACGTAGTTGTAAGGTAAAAAAACAGTCAGTTAAAACATACTTTCTGTAAGAAAACAGTTTCTGTTATTCCTTGACCACATCGCTTTTTGATAGTAAATAGGAAGCAAACTACTTGCCAGTAATGAGCCAGTAATTGTTGTATTGAGTCTAATTATTTATTGAAATAGATGTAATCAGCTAACCTTTAAAATAATGATTTAAGGGTAAAGGTGTCAATTGAAAACTTGTAGAGGGCCTTAAGGTGGAGGTGTTTGGAACGTGGTGCGCTTTGTGTGCCCTTCTATCCAGCTTTCAAAAAACGGCCGCACCACCTGATTACACCCCCTCGTATATTACTCACTCGCGGAGAGCAAGGTCAATGATCAGAGGCAGGCAATTGATTGGTATGGCGAGCACGTAGCCTCCACTGCACCGTCAATTTAGGGGAGGGGGAGCGGAGGCCTTGGCCCCGACCCTGAGCAGCGCCATGGACGAATTATGTACCTCGGGTGCAACGTTGCCTGGGTGATAGCTTTGGGTGATAGTTCAGCGCGCGAATAAACCCTATTTGCATGCATTCGAAGAAAGGCAAGCAAATATGATAGGAAAGGCGCCGGTTCTGGTTCAGGTTCGCCGCGGTCCGATACAAGGAGACATCCTTTTTCAAACTGACTGCCGCCGTCGCGTGGCGGGGTAACATAAAAAAAGAGTTCCTCGTTTTCGTTTATTTATTTATTTATTGTGAATTTGGCTTTTTTTTATTCATTTTTATTTGAGAATGAAATTTTCGGTTTTCATCGGCGAATATTTTTAGAGATCGAAGCTTACCACTTCTTTTTTTTTTTTTTTATTTTTGGGGGGGGGGGGGGGTGAATGTTCCATATTTTTAATCAGGTTTGGCCAAAATAGAGTACATTAGACGCAGATATCAATCAATCAACCCGTGGCAGCACTTGTAAAGTTATGTTTAGTCGGGACGATTTTAATCTCGAAATTTTAAAAAATTTTAAATCTCGAAATTCTCATGCATAATTTTTGGCGCGCTTTTTAGTCCGTCATATTTATGGAATTATCAAGGCTGCTTCCCTCTAATCAGAGAAATACTTGAAAGAGAGTGTTGAAACAGCTTTGGGCTTCTTTGTGGAAGCCGTGTACAGTACAAACAGGATCACTCCCCTCCCCCACAAAAGAAAACAAAAGTAAGATAAAACGGCCTGACAAACAAAATTGGAAGGCCTGTTATGTTATCCCTAAGACGACTCGAAGGCGAAAGCCCGGGTGGTGGTGCATTAAAGACAGACGCATGATTTACATTGTTTCACGTACTGTTTCTTTTTAGATTCTCTTTTTTCACGACCTCGAGGGCGATTTTAGAGGTACGGAAACAAAAATTGAAATATTCAGATTTTGTTCGTAAATGAGTCAATCATGACGGATAATAACCGTAAATGATAATCGCACGTTTGTATTTTGAACGACTGGCTATATTTTTCGTTCCAAACGGTGCACTCGAGCAAGCGCTCGAAGAGAAGCGAACGGAGAGCGCGATGCGTCATGGGATATCCGGCGCAAACAAAAACAGAAAGAAAAGATTCCCCGCATACGTGACGTAGCAAGGCTGGCGTGGTTATGAGCTTTGCCCTGGGTGGCCTTGTCAGCGTTGTGGTGGTGTCAATAGGCTCCTTGCACAGGACGTCATTTCCGTTGCCCTCCAAGGAAGAGGGGAAGAAGGAGCTCCCCTCTTATCAGGACCCTCCTTTGTACCTCCCGGATTTGTACAGGCGTCGCTATTCTCCCCCCAGAAGATTATAGAAGATTAACCTGTCACTCAAAATTTTTACAAAAGCAGCTTCCCTCTCCTCCTCTTACTTGGTGTTCAAAAGTGTGCGATGTGACGTCAGTGCAAGGAGCCTATAGCGTCAGCGCGTTACAACCGAGCCGTTCGAAGTACCCGTGGGGTGACGAGCGTGCGGCTGGCCCAAGGAGCACGTAGCTCCCACAACACTGTCAGCTTAGGGCTGAACGTGGTGGGCAAAGCAACTTTTTCCGAGTTTTGAGGGACGGGCTTGCACATGACGTCACTTCCGATGCCCTCCAGAGAAAAGGGGAAGAAGGAGCTCCCATCTTATCAGGATCCTCCTTTGTGCCTCCCGGATTTGTACAGGCGTCGCTATTCTCCCCCCAGAAGATTATAGGAGATTAATCTTTTAACCAAAATTCTTACAAAAGCAGCTTCCCTCTCCTCCTTTTACTTGGTGTTCAAAAGTATGCGATGTGACGTCAATGCAAGGAGCCTAGAGGGAGAATGGCTGTTTCCGGTTGCACGAACGAGGGTCCGAGAAAGAGGGAAGTCCTTCCTTTCCACCTTCTTGGACCATTCGGTGAAATGCGCGATTTGTGGGTTCAGGAAGAAGGCTAAGAATTGAAACGTTGAAATGTCAAAGAGTGGCGCTGCTCCGAAGGAATCTGCTACGTCTCGACTACGTAGCAGATTCCACAACGTTGCTAGACTACCTCCCAAATAGGCTCCGCATGCAGCCAAGAGGTGCACACTGAAAGTCGTTTATTTAGCTTTAAAATTAGTCTTTTTTCTCCTTTTCAACGGAAGACTGGTGTTTTTGAGGTTAGGGTGCAACATGCAACACATTAAAGCTAGGAAATGAGCGCTGAAATTTCGTTTCCCTACCCCTTTAAGGACGACCTCAAGAACTACGTCGAGAATGACGTCATAGAGGTGGACGTTAAAGACGACGTCTAAAACGACTTCTAGGACGACCTCGAGGGCGACCTCAAGGACGACGTCAAAGACGACGTCTAGGACGACATCTAGAACGACCTCTAGCGCGATCTTCAGGACGACCTCAAGGACGGCGTCAATGTCGACGTCCAGGACAAACTCTAGGATGACGTCAAGGTCGTCAGGTCCTTCGAAGAGGGTCCAAATGTGAAGGAGTGTGCGTGCAGAATATTTTTCATGCCTTTCGTGTGGACAGGTTTTCGCTCAAGGACTTTCAAGGTCGACTGAACGATGAAACATATAAGGCTTTCGCCTTGATAAAAACACTCCAAGTCCGATCCTTACACGACGACAGCGAAATTGACGCACAACGACTGAATCACGAAGAGGAACGTAAATTGCATCCATGACAGACCCCAATACTCCCTAAAGAGCGCTGCCCTGTCCCCGAACAGAACACTTCGCGGTCACGTACGATGACAGATGCCCCCCTCCCTTTCCCCTTCTCTTCTTGGCGTTCCTTACTAGTCTAAGATGCTGACATTTTCCGGTGAAAACCGAATTTCTAAAAGTTAATTCGGCATACTTTTATCGGTGTTTATTGGTCAAAACGGAAAACGCCGAGCCCTACATATAAATAAACATCTGTGGATAAAATTGTATTAAGAGGCTAGGTAAACCGACGCCCTCGTGCCGAGAGACGCCGGAGCACGTGCACTTTGCAAATACACAAAAAACAATGATCGGGCGACAGGCGGTGAAATGACCAAGGTTTCATCAGTCCACACAAGGACCGGCTTGCTCCGCACCAGCGGATCTGAAGGCACAGGCGGCGGAGATGACGAGCCGACAGCGCACGGCGCAGACAGGCACAAGGTCGGGGCAAGCGCAGAAGTCCAAAACTCCAAGCCCGACCGTGGCCGGGGATTGTGTGTGCGTGTTTGGGTGGGGGAGGGCAGGGGGAAGTGGGTTAAGAGCACGTCTGCGCGTCTGGCGCGTTACAGCAAGGCTGTGTTCCTAAATCTTACTCGAGCAGATCCGAATTACTTCGGCGGTTCATGTCACGCATGTCAAGCGACCACACCCCTAGAACAACCTAAAACGCCGAGTCAAATCAACTACGTTTGGAATGAGGCCCACCACTACTCAAGGTAGCCCAGTCTGTATCAGTGGGTCCGTGGTTTATGAGCCTCTGTTCGACGCGCGCGCCCTGCGCAGGGAAGCAATCTGTCGGTGTTGCGTTGCCGCCTCAGGCACGTTGATATTTTCATTTAAACGGAGAAGTTCGGTTGATTGAGCTCCTGTTCTTAATTTAATTCAGGCTTCTTTCTATTCATGACGTGCGATGCTCATAGGAGAATAAAACACCATGGCCTTCGGCACTGATCTTTAGGGCCATAAGCTCCATGAGCAGACGACAGTGTCTCATTTGATCTCCGCTAGATGGAAGCAGGAGCGGCGAGAGTACTGCTGGCGGCGCGCGCGTGCGCAAATATAAGACCTTTTGAGCCTCCGTCGCGTGGGCGCTGCCATCTTGGAATGACGTGACGCGGCCGCCATAAGGTCGCTTCAACTCGTCGTTCCGCTGTCCCTTAGCTCCGCGCCTTGGCGAAAGCGTTGCGCTCGCGTTTTTCGTCGCGTTTCACTGCGTCTTTCGCATTATTGTAAATCACCGCCCGATCATTCCATCATTATGTGCCCGACGACATCTGCAGTTAATTCTGTAACATATTTTGACTATTTTCACCGTCGGCGTACCGGATACGTGTGAAAACAGAGGAGGTACCGGAATCAGCGTCAGCGCTGGTGCATATTGAGCCCAAATATTTATGACAACTGAAGTTTGCTCAGTGATAGTGGCGCAATATCCTAAATATGTGAAGTACACTGTATATGCATAGCCACACTTTTCGGATTTAAGGAATGTGACCAAAATACTCAGTATATGAAGCTATGTGTGTTTCCTGAAACCCTGCGGCCTTGTCTTCGTAACAAATTTAAAACGGTTGTTTTTGATTATATAGCATATATACGATATACATGTTTCGAACGTTTAATTCACATTTTATCTGATGCTCGCGATAACCGTGAAGTCCACATCAGGCGTTTCCTTTGTTCACGGCATGACACGTAAATTTGTTAGACGTTCTTAATTATTTTTGCATTATAAACGTTTGCTTGATTTGTTTATTTTTGAAGTTAAAAAAAACTGTACACTTCAGTCTGTCCCATGTTTGCAGTAATTAAAGGGTGCTAAGAATTTCAATACGAGGTTTAATTTGTTTATTTAAGTTATTTCAACACAAAAAACCCTGTGGGAAAAAATCTGTCACAGGCAGCTTGAAAGTGCCAAGGGCTCGCAATATGTGATGCCGAAAAGAATCCATCTAAATGGAAATCGCCCGAGTTCAGCATTATTGATCCTAGGTTGCATCAGTTTGAATAGAGACCTGTCTAGACAGGTTCATGAAGATATGCCTAGAATTCGATTTTAGCCAAACGTGCATAAGATCACCACTCCCGGGCCCTTTAATTTTATTTGGCAAAGTTTATACAAAGACAAATTTTCAGACTTCAATTGATGGGCCTGTCCCTTATCTTATGTGTTAAGCACATCGTAATCAATTGCCAGTAAAACAAATAGTTAATTTTCTAACTCAAATGGTATGAAATGCTGTTATAAGTACTTTAGCAAGTCAATAGGTAAAGGAATCCTCCCCCCCCCCCCCCCTCCCCCTCTTCCGAGCTAGGACGGAGTATAGAATTATATCTCGAGTACTTAATTTCTTTAAAGAAAACACCCCGAGCATATATCACTCATTTCTTAGAATATCCGTGTATTATAGAAGACATTTCGAATCTCTAAAGTTCACAAAAAGTTTGGTGTCCGCGAAAATCGGACACTGAGCAGTGAACTTGCGACTTCGTGTGTTTTTCGCGATTCAGGAGGTTTTTAATCAAATTGGGGGCCTGCATTTTTACTATACATCGACTCATTAGTCTCTTCATTCGTTACTTTTTCTAGAAACTATAGGGTCAGTGGGTACGGCCTTAGACGATGGAAATCCTCCCTGTGCGTCATATATTGTTTTGCCGCCGAACCTGGCCGAAATTAACGACGAACATGACCAGATACATCATAAAGTGTTCGTAAAAAAGTTGCGAATATGACTGGAAACCACTTTGTGGTTCTCAAATTGGCTCAGTACCACAGTTTTATTTATTGTGTACTATAACGGCCACATTTGCATCACGAACTTAGGCGAAACTGAACACATAAACACAGCCGCGAGCGCGCTGAAACCGAAACCAACCAAATTGAAGCCACTCAATGGCGGCGAATGCGCCAGCGCCCTCTATCCGCCGCTCGGGTAACTACTGAAATGAAAAGGCCTGGAGAAGGAGCCCCGCTGGCCTCGCCGGCCTCGCCGCCACGCCAGCCACGCGAAGGAGGCTGCAAAGCGGCGAAATCTTCGTGGGTTCGCCAGTTTTTTCCTGGCGTCTTTGTTTGGACGAGGATCCGTTCATTACGAGGTGAGTGTTTTTTTTTTTTATCTTTTTTTTTTATCTCCATACTCCGCGCAAGCTAGGTGTGCAAAAGCGACCACGCCGTATGTTGAACCAAATACGAAGTGTTCGCGAGCCCGTTACAGGCCAAAGCAGGGAAGCGGTGTCGAAGAAGAAAGACTTTCGGTCTTCGCAAACGGTGTCGAAGAAGGAAGTCTTTCTTCTTCGACACCGTTTCCCTGCTTTTACCACAGTCTCGGGTTTTCTGCATTCTGATCAACATCCACCAGCTCGCCTGCGCACTCACAGTTTTTTTCCGTTACAGGCGCCCGTTTTAAACATGCTTGGAAGTGTTGCGGTGTTGCGCCAGATACCGTTGAACAACACCGGCACTGAGGAAGGCGTGCGGGTAGCGCACGCTGCAGCGTGTTAACTGCGTCTGATTGAGCGCCATGTTATCGAAAGTTGTTTAGCAAAAGAACACGTTTTAGAAAGCGGAGCTTGGTACGCGGCGGTTCTTTGTCGTACAAGCTGTCACACCTCGCAACTCAATTCGGGCTCTCTCGGAACTGTCAAGTAAATGCGGAGGTGTGGTGGTGCGGTGCGGTGCGGTGCAGTGCAGTGCGGTGCGGTGCGGGGGATGGACATCACTGCCGCCAAGGGTTCGGCAAGCTCGGCGGCGGAAATGGGTTGTCAGCGGCAGCCAATCTGCGTACGGGCCGCGTGCTATTTCTCCCTGAACCGAACCTGAAGACGTTAGCTGCCGGTTGTACCGCGCTTGAAAAGTTTCGTGTGATCTATTGTTAGGTCAGTTTAAATTTGTTTTTAAATGTAAATATTTTACTCCTTCAGGAACCCACGGGGGCTGCCATCTCATTCGCCCGAGTTATCCGCTAAAAACAGGTGAGCGCAACAATTACCACCAAACTAATTTTATAAATGCATTTTCCATTGAGGCTTGTATTCGCAAGTTCCAGCTACGGTGTCGCCGCTCAGGCAACTATTTACTGAAGTACAATAAGGATGAATAATTTCACTCGAGCAAGTACGAACAATAGGCGAGGGAGGTTTATAATGAACGAGAAACGGCACATAACACGATGCTAGTTCGATAAACAGAGGTACCGTGATCTGCTGATCCACCGCGCCGCTGCCGCATCGAATTACGAAGCCGAAAGCCACGGGAAGCTCGGAAGCTCAACTGGGATCGACGGCGCTCGACCTGCGTCCGCTCGTCGCCGGATCCGCCGAACGACGCTGCTCGCTTCGCCTGGCTTGAGGCTTCGCACCGTCTCGGCACTGGAGAATGTCTCCTGCACGGTGTCAGCGTGTGTGCGTGTTCGACGGGTGGATGATCCTCAGCGGAGCCTACGAGCATACGGTAGCAGTGATCGAAAACGTTGACGGGAAGGGATCGGGCTACTTCAAAACGGTCTTGACACGTGGTTTCGTGTAGACTTTGAAGATTAGGTCTGACAACAAAGGTAGGCTAAATAGGCTTTATTTTGCGTTTTCAAAGTCCAAGTGCACATTCTGTAATATGTGAAGATATTTTTTGTGGTTTTGCTGCTAGTATGTAGTTACTGAGCAACAACTATCTGTGCCAGTGGTTCGTAACAAACTTCGCGATTGTTGAATAAATCATGAACCACAACATTTCTGCAACGTTGTTTCATTTAGCATACTGCGCACGTACGTGCTGATGCCTAGTAAAACAGTCTTGGTAAAACGGTCTTGGTGCTCATTTTTGCATTTTTACGCAGTTAGCTGAGCTGCTTTATGAAGCGTTTGATTGTACGCACTAGCGTGTTCATTGGAAAGCAATTGCATGATGCATTGTGTTGAATGCCTCTTCAATCAGGTGCTTTTGCATGTCTTCGTAAAGCCGTTTTTTTTCTCCCTTCTCTGCCAGTGTTAACAAATGGGGACGTCACTAACGATACCTTGCGCAAAACATCCATTTTGAGTTCATGACATCGTATGAGGGAGTCTGCCCATTATTGCTGGCTTTACGTCCTTTTACTCATGTCAGGTTTGGCAGTCGTGTGTCCGATAATCTTTCCAGAGGAATTTATGGTGTGATCGTCTGGTTCAGCAGAATCGTGCGAGTTCGCAGGCGACATGGTTTCGACTAGGTTGGCAGAGTCTGATTTCGTACGAAGCGCGCCTGGCCGGAGCGGTGGCCGAAGCGCGACGCATATAATCTGTCAGAAGCTGGAATCAAATTTCGGGCGCAGAATACAGAGAGCTTGAAGAACACTTGTGCGCTCGTCGCAGGCTGAGACGAGACTTCATCAATCCGCATCGAAATCCTTTTCTATCTTTGCGGGAGGACATTTCTTACGCATTTATAGGCATGAACCCTTCGATAGCAGCATCACAGTTGGTGCTGCTTGAAATGATTCACGTCTCTAGCAGGGCAATGATCAGAAGAGAGCGGATTCGACTCACTTTCCACGATACCGACTAATGCTGGAACTTGCGAATACTATACGTTTAAGAACATTTCGATTTGTGTCTGCATACGTGTGCCTAGCATAACAGATAGGACATTTTCCCCGATGTCCTTATGAAAGAGGTAGAATTGTTTTTATTAAAAAAGTTGGTTTCATAATATTTTATAACTATTACTATGAAGTTAATGGTGAATTCAAGTGGTCAATGTCCGGCAAAAGCGTTCGCGTGGTCAGGATCAGCCAAACGCGCGGTGTTCGGGTGGCTGTTCTCCGGCAAGCGCCGGCAACTTTCGGCGCTTTTTTCACGCCGGAAAGTTGCTTCGTCCCAACCTTTCTATTCGCATTAGAACCCCCAGCTGCCCGAGGCCTCTGTCGGCCTTTAAAAAAGCCTTTGCCCAAGAGCCCATCCTCCGCCTCATCCGCATCCCTGTGAGTTCCCCATAGTGGCTGCCGCCTCGGCAGAAGGAGCGGAATCGGTCTATCCTGATATATCTCCCTGTTCACATTCGTAACTTCATATCCGTTCTTAAAGCTCAGTCTCCGGATTGTCCTGTTAGCCTCCAGGACTGCCCTCTTTGTACCTATCTCCTTGTCCCCTGACGTCCGGGACGGTGCACATTACATTGCACACCATCCCAGAGGTTATGGGCCTCAACTGTCTCAAGCCCTCCTCAATTTGTGTTGGCAAGCCTCTGTAACGCTGTAACTGCCACAAACAGTCGCATTTGAGGATATGTAAAAAAATATAAACAAGGAGCACACAGTTATGTCCGGTGCTATCCCAACGATCGCCTTGCTGCTTTGTAGCCAAGGGTCTACATGCAGACAGATCAAAACAGCAAAATACTTCGCGTGTCAAAACAAGGTTGGCCAAGAAAAAAATATTTTTTTTTATTAATTCGGTAAAATTGCCAGCACCTCCAAGTCTTTCGAAAATACGAAACATGTAAAAAAATGCCTGCGTGCCCATAGATTCCCAGAAAATATGTCACGACATTGCATGCATAAACCACATTACCTCGTTATGCCCAGATTTAGCAGTTGTGTCAACTTTCAGAACAGTGAATTTAATGAAAGCCAAAGTAAGTATGATGCAGAACTGACACGCCCCTTTTGCAGGTGGTGACAGAATTGTTTGCCTTTTTCTTGTCTTGGCCCTTTGTCTTTTTTTTTTTGCATTATAACAGTTTCACAAGAGACGATTTAGCATTCAGACCAGCTACCTCTAAACAAATCAATTGAATGACTGGTTCTGCATTTTTGTTTATCTTTACTGCGGAGTACTTATCTAATTCAATCAATTTTTTTTTCAGTGCAATGTACACCTGCAGCATTTGTCATTGCTGCTGTACCAGTTTATCACTCTTTCTGAAGCACGTTACATTGCATAAGAATGCCAGCAACATGCAGATTCAGTGCCCCCTCTCAGGATGCAAGAGGGTATTCAGGAAGATTGGTTCCGTCTATAGCCACCTGTCACGTGACCACAAATACTGGAGTAGATTTGAGGCACCCCTTGCTCTGCTTCACGAGGCTGTTCCACTTGCGTGCAGTGTAGCCACTTGTCTTCAAGTCTGCAGCAATTTGAAGTCACTAATCTGTCATCTGAAAGGTCACATTTTGCAACTGGAGGCGATTACATGCCCTTTCCCTGGATGCGCTAGGACCTACAAGAAGAAGTCATCGTTTGAATCTCATATATCACGCTGTCACCGATTTGCAATGCAACAGGCTCACGTAGATGAACAGAGATCTCTCGACAACTTCGATCATTCTCCTGATCAGGAGGTTGGTGCGTCATGTGATGTGGGGTCTCAATCGAACGGTGACTTCGTGAGAAATCAGAGTCAAGTAATTGATGCTTTTGGGCTCCTGTATCTACGTCTTCTGTCCGAGCATCTGGTGCCATCGTCCACAGTGCAAATTATCAGTGAGGCGTTCTTTGACTTGCAGAACAATAATTTGGAGCAAATGTTATCAGAATTAAGAAGAAAACTGGATTCTGTTGGAATTAGTGACAGCACATCTCAGGAAGTCCTACACCTCTTATCTGACAATGACCAGATACTCAAAGCACACAGCAGCTCAGGTGTGCTACGGTCACCATACGCCCGTAAAGAATACTTCAAGGAGAGGTTCAGTTATGTAGAGCCTGTAGCGATCCTGTTGGGAAAGAACAAGAAAAATCAAGATGCTACGTTTCATTACGTCCCAATAATTGACACTCTCAAGGCATTGCTGTGTGATGAGTCAGTTGTCAGTCAGTGTTTGAATCCACTTAGCACGGAAGTGGGCGTACTCCGGGACTTTGTGAATGGAATAGTGCACAAGTCAATTCCCTTGTTTGATCAGCAGTCGGATGCCGTGAAGTTGCTGCTGTTTCAAGATGCATTTGAAGTCGTGAATCCCCTTGGCTCAGCAAAGAAAAAGCACAAGATACTTGCAGTGTACTTCCTGCTCGGAAACCTCTACCCATGGAACAGATCACGCATTCACGCAATTCAACTTGTGCTTCTATGTAAAGAGTCCGACTTTGAGTTTTTCGGGCAAGAAAAGGTATTTGCACCACTGCTGGAGGACATCCGGAGGCTTGAAAACGGAAGCTGTCAGCTGAGAGACGGCAAGAACCTGTATGGAGCTGTTGTGGCGATCCTTGGTGACAATCTGGGAAGCCACACAATAGGTGGCTTTGTTGAGAACTTTAGCAAAGCAAAGCACATGTGTCGGTTTTGTTTAACAGAGAAAAAAGATGTTTGTTGAGTCCAATCTGACTGGCACTTTCGAGCTGAGAAAAAAGTCCAACTATGACAGGTCTCTAACAATTTTGAGTCAAGATGACACGCTCATTGTTCACGAAGGAGTGAAATTTGACTCATTGTTTAATCGCTTGAGGTACTTCCATGTGTGTGCACCGGGCCTGCCACCTTGTCTAGGTCACGATTTGTTTGAGGGTGTTGTGTCTTATGATATTGCATTGTATGTACAATACTTTGTCCACAAGTGCAGGTGGTTCACACTGGAAGAGTTAAACAGAAGCATCTCCTTATTTAATTTCAAACAAGGAGATGCAAATGATCGCCCCTCGGAAGTGAATTTAAAGCAGAAGCTGAGCGGGCATGCAGTTCAGAACTGGAACATGCTAAGGTTCCTGCCTGTGTTTGTTTTCGGCAAAGTACTAGATCTCGATGATCCTGTGTGGCAGCAGGTGTTGATGCTCTCAGAGATCGTCCAGCTGATCTGCACTCCAGCCATCACGCTTCCAATGATAATGCGGCTGAAGGACCTGATTGAGGATTATCTTCTAGGGAGACTAGAGCTGTTTCCATTTTGTTCTCTACGACCTAAGCACCACTTTCTTGCGCACTATCCTTACCTCATCACGCAGTTTGGCCCATTAATAAGAGTTTGGACTATGCGCTGTGAAAGCAAGCACGGTTACTTCAGAAAATGCGCGAGAAATTGTCAAAACTTCAAAAATATCACATCCACCCTAGCTGAACGACACCAGCTTCTCCAAGCATACAAGGCATCTGGTTGCCTCTTTCCAACTGCCTATCCTTTGACATCTGCATCAAGACTTCAGTTGAGTCTATACAGTGATGACATTCAAAAGGTCATAAAGGATTTTTTTTGGATCTGATGATGATATCTACTACGCCTATAATGCCGAGTACCGAGGACTTGCGTACAGGAGGGACATGATTCTGGTCTTATCACGAGAAGATGATCGGCTGGTGTTTGGTCAGATAATTCTAATTCTGGCAAAAGGCCCTGCGATGTGCTTCCTTGTACGAGTCACCCGGTCGTCCTTGGAACCTTCAATGCCGTTGTATAACCTCTATGATTGTGAATCTGGAAGTTTGAAATGTGTTACTCCAAGCAGCATAATTGACTATGTTCCTCTTGAAGCATACCGGCTGGGCCAAGCACAGCGCCCCATTGTGGTGCTGAAGCATGCAGTTTTGGATTTGATTTAATGATTTCCTTACATTGTCTCTCTTAGATGGAGCTTTCATCGCTTATTGCCAGCTGGCTGCCAAGCCTCCCATCAGAAGATGTGGAAACTGTTGTTTCCAAGCTAGAAGAGTGCGGTGTAACAACCATGGAGCATCTAAAGTACATTGAGGAGAGCGACCTGGACTTCCTAAACCCAGTGAATAGAAGGATCCTTTTGGAAAGGTTTCGCGAAGTCAGTGTGACAACCAAGGCACCCATACCTGCTGCACAACCTACAGCGAGTGTTCCTCTTCCAAGCACCTCACGTTTCGAGAATTGGAGCGAAGACTTCTCCATTCCATGGGATTCGTTTCCACAGAGGCTTCTGGAAGCATGCTACAAGAATGCAAGGCCAACAAAGTCTGACCTGAACCAAATGGTGAGGCAATTGAGTAACAGAATTATCCAGGAGAGCTTCTCGCCGGGCAGGCGCCACCTGAGGGTAATTGCTTCAAAGATTGTAGCTAAGTATCCGTTGTCATTTCAAGACATGCTGCAAGGCACAGTTATTGGACAAGGCGTTGAAACTTTGCTCTGGAAACTAGAGAATTGTGTAAATAACAAGAAGAGGCCCCTAGCGCAACCTCTTCCAGAAGAGAGCACATCCGACCCTGATGCGTTTCATCAGCCCGCAAAGACAGACCGTCGGGACTCCTACGGATGCGTGGCCTGGAAGCCTGAGCTGCCTCCAGGAGAGACAGCCTACACTCAGGATGAAAAGAGAGAACGTCTGGTAACAGAATATCGCAGGGTATCTCGGGATGATAGACTAGTCACAAAACTCATGAGTGAGACTTACGCAACCCAGAGGCTACTGATCAACAGCTCCAAGGGGGTAGGCAAGGTGAAAGAGGACTGGCCATTCCTGTTTGAGGAGCACCATTTTCTCAATCATGCAGAGCTACTGCTCGGATTCAACGTCAGCGAAGTCTTTGATGATAACATGAAAAAAATTGGAGTACAACTGTACAGGTACGCCTACAGTCAACTGAAGAACGAGGCTGTGAAGAAGTGCCTTAAGGACATTGAGGATGCTAAAAAAACTCTAAAAAATGTGACCCCCGAATATGACAGCACTCCGCTCCTGCTGCTGGCAATCTTCGGTGAAGACATTGAATTGATCTTCAAAAATGTTGAGGTAAGTTTTTGTATTCAATGCTTTTAGTATAACGGTTGCTTTACGTTTTTTAAGCGAAGTAGATCTACAGAAATCTAAAATCGAAGTAAATCATCAAGATGTCACGTGAAAATGGAATAGAAGCACCGCGGGCGGTATTATTAGTCAAAAATGGGTGTGATACACTATTTTTTTTATTCAATCTGTTTACTGTGCGCCACAAACAGCTCTAGGCCTTAGTAGTATGCACACCACGCAACTCATAAAACAAAGAGCACAGTTACAAAGACATTAAAGATAAAAAACAAATCGAAGTCACTCTTACTGAGTTAAAAATGATTTTCAATTATGTCATCTGTAATTCGAGTTTAACATTTCATGAATAAGATAAAGAAGAGGCTTTGTTGTGCTTTTTCGGAACACAAAAAGAAATGGCGCTAAACGGTGCTTTAGGCATCTGCGTTTTCTTGCACTAATCCTCACTACATCCGCTTGAGACGGTGCGTCATTTATCGAATTCACTACCTTGCACAAAAACAACATATAGCAACAACGTGTCAGTTCTTTTCGTGCCAGGGCTTACTCTCTCCGTTAGGTGTGAAGGCGCTGCTAGCCTGAGCTTGCAGTGCCGATTGGTCGACAGCTGCATGTTAATTCACCCTCATATCGAGGATGACAGCGCGGTCTGGAACGAAAGATGTGCAAACAACGAACCAACAGCCTTTTGCACCCGTCGCGCCACTGAACGGTCGTCAGCGGAAGGTCTTACGCATTTCGAGGGTAATAATGCCAAGTGGCCTTTGGTTTAGTTTTTCACCACGTTCTGTCCTAAACAATATGCCTTCGCCTAGGTTTGAATGCCCTGAGACGAGACGTACTGAATGCACATGAGATTACCTTCACATCGATATTGTGACCTGACTGTTCTTATTGCTAGGTTTGTGAGCATATAAAAAATAAAAGCAAAATGCCGTTCTCCAATTCTTTTTTGCTCTCTCGTAGCTCTTTTGGGGATGGGGGTGCAATGATGAATTGTTTTTGCTTAATCTTCGGTTAGAAAACAGCAGAAGCGTTGGATGCTACGTAAACTCATAAGCTTTTTACATTTTTGTGTTATTTCTAACGAAGCTTTCATTTGTTTTTTTCTCTCACTAAGACGCAACAGCAGTCAGCGTCTAGATATCTCTAGATAATGATAATATGCACGTTCATGCAATTTAAATGAAACGGAATTTAAAGGCTGCGCTTCGGCGCCGAATGTGGTGGAAAACTGAATCAAAATCGCAGCTCGAATTATTTTCTGAAAGCACCGGCCATTTGTCATCATCACAATTCTCGAAGCACATGATAGTTTTCGCTGACAACCGTCGCTGCACAATGATGGGGGTAAGCTACATGTTGCTCCGATATTCGAGTTTCTTTTATACGAGACTTTGCACTCTGGTGATAACATGAAACAAGAAAGCGATCGCTTTGTTCGTATGTGAATGCCAACCTTTTTAGTCATCTGAAATTATTGGATTCTGTACTGTGCCTAATATTCTCACTGCGAAAAAAATGGCCTCTTTAATTGCTTCAATTCATCTTATCATCGAAATCAACCAACCAAAAAAGAATATATTTGTCCTCTAGCCTGATGGTTCGAATGGCTGCCAATATTAGAGATTGGGACTACTGTAGGCGCAGGTGCTGAACTAGGAGCATAGGAGTCTGGGCAAAAACGTGTAAATTGTGGAATTGATGCCATGGAACAAAAAGTGTTGAAAATAAACGTGTCAAATTTTTGCTATTAAAAAAATTAAATAAATTTTAGCATTTTAGCAATGCAATTTGGCTTATCTGTAATTGAACTTTGCCCGCCAGACTTCCCCATGAGCGAAGCCTGCATAACCTGGTAATTTAGCAGATGATGAAAAGTGCAGCGATATCGAGTATATATATAGCTTACATCATGTCACAATATGCCACATCAATGGTGCATTTTTGTTTTGGTATTTTTTTTCACTTGGAATCATCGCTTTGGGATAGCCCAGATTGAACCCAACATTTTCTGAGCTTGGCGCATTATCTGTGGTTTTTGCAAATGAGAACACCTTTGAGTGTATCTGTTTTTTTTTTTTTTTTTTATGAAAGCAACTGGCGATCTTCGTGCTCCGCTAGTGCATCTGTCGACTTATGAGATTGTGTTAGCATCTTGTGGCAATATCATCGAAGAGACGACAACAATTCAGCAACATTGTCCATAGGGACTCTAGTTCTGCTTTTAATTTATCAATATTGAACCGCATACATCATTAAGGCATACTCTGTTTTCTAAACAAATTATACAGAGGTCAGGCAGTACCTTTGAATTGTTCAAAATTGTTTGTTTATGTAGAATTCTTGAAAACATTCAAGTAGCTTGCCCTCTAAATGTGGCAAAAGCAAATTAGACCCAAGTGCTTAGACATAGCACGGGTCATACTAAAAGGACATTAGGTCGTCTATCCTCATTTTTGTTTACTCTTTGTCTTTCAGGAGAATGCCACTGACTCGGATCTGGGTGATATGGACCCAAGCCCGATCATATGTGTTAAAGGTCAGTATGTGCTTTCAAATTCTGGCCCGAAGCATGAAGGTGGACGAGTTCTGTTCTCATACTGCATCAATTGTTATTTATAGGAGCCAACAACTACACAGCAAGCGAGTTCACAATTTGTGTTGACACAGTGCCGGTGATGACCACAAGCAACAGGGCAGGCTCATTCAAGTTGATGTTCCTGCTCTATTTTGTGTTGAACATTTCGTTCCCAGAAGAAGTGGGCCTTACACTTGAATTTATTCAAAGGTAAGTGCTTCATCACCCCTGCTTTTATTGTTAAATTTGATCTGCTTGTCATATCAAAGATGTATCCTTTACACAAAACATAGCTTCCATTGGAAGAACCCCAGTGCCTGCTGATTTCTTACAATGCTTTGATTTTGCATGCCAAGACCTCAAGCTAAGGTTTTCATTGTTTCATTTGGATCATTCTAACTACAGAAATTACTTCTCAGGGGCCACAAAGCTGAATGGCATATTCACAACGATATAGTGCATAAAGGAAACTTTTTTTTGCACAAATGAGGTCAGTTTTTAAGACAGTTTTATGAGTGATGTTAATCATTTTGTGATGAAAGTCTAACCCCATACATGTCGTGGGAGAAATGATTGCTGTTGTTGAAAACAAAAAAGATGAACTATGTCATTTTTTATCTTGGGCTAGTTGGCTCGAAAATAGCATAGTGTAAACCATAAGTAAGCAATTTTCCAGTCCCGGGAGCCCTAAAATACTGCAATGTGGTCCGGCGACCACCTTCCCTCCTCACGCACAAACACACACACGCACGCGCACACATGCAAACATGCGCATGCGCACACACGCATGCGCACGCACACATACACAAACCGATCTCATTACACTCATCAGTGGGTGCAGTCTAGTCTCATTTGCACACGACTTCATCAATTGGAATGAAGGGCATTTCAGCTGCACATGGTGAAAGGGAGACCGTTTATATGCCCAGAAAATGCATGGCTTCCACCTCCTGTAAATGTATCGATAGCAGCGTGCTCTCTTTTGTGTTAAGCCCTGATCCGTAATTACTGCACACCTCGTGCAAGAGTTATTGTTTTCAGATGGCAAGGAATATCGTGGACACTATATTGTTTTCATTCTCAATATTAAGCACTCCACCAGAGAAGCTATATATTTTGTGCCTCTGTGCTCTATGCTGTCATTAAATATTCCTGAGAAACGTGCCAAAGAAAACTTGCACGTCCAAGGTAATAGTAAAATATTTTAAAGTCAGTGCCAGTGTCACCATCAGCACTTCAGCTTCACAAGACCCCATGCTCTCACTGTCCACATTCAAGTTTACACTGTGATGCTAGGATGGCGAGAAACAAAGGTTACAGTATGAAGTCTCCACAGCAGCTGAGTTTATTTTCTAGAGAATGACAACTAATATACATTTAAACGACTAAAGGAGGATGGAAGAACAGACGTGCACTTTTAGATTGCACATCTGTAAAATATGAAACAAGCTAGTTGACTGAAACTAGCGAAACAGGATAGAACACTCCAAGTGGTGCTAAAGTGCCCGACAAAACTACCTCTTTGAAGGCTCAATAAGTCGATCGACTGGCAGAGGTTACCATTTGTTTCTACTGATATACGTGAAACATGAAATAGTTGTGTAGACAAACACCTGGAACAAAAACTCCCGAATAAAAGTAACACAAGTGTTCATTGAAATGTAAACATGGCTGATTAACACAGTTACCATGCTTCTCTAGCCAGCATTTTTGTTAAGGCTATTTTAGAGAAATTCCTTTTCTTAAACAAAATGTCTTATTCCTTGGCACGCATTGAACAATTTATTGTTCAGCAAGTCCGGGAGTAGGGTTCTGTTCTCATTTACGTTTACACTGTTTTAATTCTCAAGCAAGCTTTAAACAAAAAGGGATCACTCTAAGCGATTGAAACGAACTGTATTTGTTAGCAGGCATCTTGCAAAAGAGAGTATTGTTTTGTTGAGCCTGATGAAACTAATTCATTGAAACTAATTGATTACATATTGATTTAAGGGCCAAAGTGTCAATTGGGAGCTTGTAGAGAGCTTTAAAGAGCACTCGATGGAGGTGCTTGCACCATATTACACTTTGCCTGGTTCTTTTCTCCAGCCTTCAAAAAACGCCCACAAAATGCAAAGAATACCACATGACATTGCACTCCCCTAATCGCAGCGCACGCGTGCGCTGCGAGCGGGCGTTTTTTTTTAGGGTTGGATAAAAGAAGCACTCAAGGTGCACCACATTGCAAACTCCTCCATTGGGTGTTTATTCAGGCTCTCTACAACATTCGAATCGACACCTTTAATTTCCTTTAAATATTTACAGAACAAGGTTATTAGTCGTAATTATTTAATAAGGCACAATAAAAAAAGATATTGGCCCTGGCAAGACGTGTGCTAAGAAATGCAGTTGGTTCCATTCGCCTGTAATGCTCCGCTTTTTTTTAAGCTTGGTTCCAGACAACTGTAACACCCTGTGTACCTTATTAAGCGACCAGGCGCACTTTTCCCTAAAATCATTACTTATTAATATGTGGCGGTGCGCGTAATTCCCGCCGGCGGTTCAAACATCTTGAACATGGCGGCAACCCAGATATCTGGTTCACAACACTTTGGTGTCCTTATTGGAAATGAATGTATCATTATCCATATGATGGACATCTGCCAAATCGGTCGTTGGCACTCACCAACATCGCATCCATATTTTTCCTATCTAACGCATAGTTTTTGTAGGAAAGTTTTGGCCAGCATTCCATAACCTCCCTGTGTGTTTAAATAATACATGTTTCATGGGGAACAATGCTATAGTAAAAAGATATGTTTGTTTGATTTCAGGGGTATTGCAAGCATCAACCCACCGAGGGGCACCAAGATTCTCAAAAAGAAGAAGAAGCAACACTGTGTGTCACCCGCGGTTGCCAAGCTGATGGCTTCCCTGGAGGAATATGCCTTTTAAGCTGAAACAGTCTTAAAGCCTTCCTGATTTAAATAAAAGGTATGTTCTGGAAATGTCATCTTTAAGCCCAAGCAAGGCAAAGGGAAGGAATAAAAAGGTGGCATAAATAGAGCGGTACGCTGTCAATTGTACCGGATAAATTGGCTTCTGAATTTTCACCACACGTGTACTCTAGTGGTGCACATTACCTTGTGAACTTCTAAAGCATAGATCCATTTCTGTGAGCAATAAGGACAAGAATCCTTGTAGCCTCTATGGCGGGCACCAATGCAGGCGACCGAGTCGCAGTGAGCGGCTAGAGCCCGATGCGAAATGAGTACTCGCATTTCACATAAAATGGAAGACTCATTTCAAAACGGGCGCGGGTCGAATCGAGCGGTCAACTGGCGATGCGACTTGGTTGTCTGTGTCGTTGCCCACCATAGAGATGCACGTTTGCAAGATAACTAGTGCCATTAAAATACATGTTTGGGTAAAATTTGATATAGCTGTGTGCAGAAGCTAATTTTTAGGTACCAATTTACAGCCTACCACTATTTAGGCCACCCTACACTGGGTTTAATTATAATGCAAGGGTGCAAGCGAGCTGGACAAGAATGATGAAAATAATTCCTGGAGAAGAGGAACAAGAAGGACAAACAGAAATCCCCAAACACAGTTAGGTGACTGGTGAGCGACCGAAAAGATCCGCCTGGTCCTGGTATCGAACCCGGGACCTCTCCCTTACAGGTGGAGCGCTCTACCAACTGAGCTAACCAAGGGTTAGACGTCAGTAGAGCAAACGGGTTTGTGTTTGTCCTTTGTCCTTGTTTCCCTTCTCCAGGGATTATTTTCATCATTCTTGTGCAGCTCGCTTGCACCCTTGCATGTAATTGCATTATAATTATAACCTTAAATTGCAAGCTTCACCCTCGTTGGTGTTAGACTGGTGGCAGCTGATAAAACCCGTTTGCTCTATTGACGTCTAAGCCCTGGTTAGCTCAGTTGGTAGAGCGCTCCACCTGTAATGGAGAGGTCCCGGGTTCGATACCAGGACCAGGCGGATTTTTTCGGTTGCTCACCAGTCACCTAGCTGTGTTTGGGGATTTGTGTTTGTCCTTTGTCCTTGTTCCCCTTCTCCAGGAATTATTTTCATCACTACACTGGGTGTTTGGTTTTAGCTGCCCCAAGTTTTCAAAACAATAAGTTTCATTAGGTAACTTCATTTTGCAATCAGCTTACTCTACTTAGCGGGCACTACAAAGTTGTTTGTGGAAGTAGGTGGCTAATTAACATATATTTTAAATTAACTTCTAATTAGTAAACGGAGCCATATTCTTGCAATTAGAAACTTGCTGGCCATAGTCGAAAGCCACTAAACCTGTTCATTAGAAATGCTGGGAGAACGTGCATTGTTTTCACATTCATTTAATGTAAAATCTATGCACCTCACAGAAATAGGGTGGGCACCCCATTGGTCATAGTCAAGAGAACCATTTAATAAGGCATGTAGTGCTTAGGATAATTAAGTTTTAAAATAGTTTTGCATACAATGATATTAACCAGTTTTAGAGACTTGCTGGGCATAATCGGAAATCACTAAATCTGTTAATTTTAGAAGGATTGGGGGCACGTACGAAGTGTGATATTTCACAAAAGGTACCACTTTTCATACAGGCGCAAGCCTGGCAAAGCGAAAATGTGGATGATGAGACGGAAAAACTTGGAGGTCACGACAGATTTGCAGGCCAGAGAAACAATACATGTGCTCCTAGTCTCTAAATATGAATGATTTAGTGGTTTCTCACGATGCTTATCAAGTTTCTAATTGTAACTATACGCTTATTTTTTTAACGAAAAGGTTAATTAAAACATCTGTTGTTCCTAGTGGCCGCCAAGTCAAGCAAACTAATGGCACTATCAAGATTTCCCTGGTGCAAGTTCTCTTCAATATTTTTGTCCATAAAAAGAATACCAGGTATATACTCAGGAAGTGTATCGTTAAGAGCCCAAGAGGGCAGAGTTAAGAGTCGAAGTAGGTATGTTCAATAAATTCCATTTAGTCTGAGCCCCAAGCGGGCCAAAGTTAAGAAATAAAACTGCAGTTTCTAATAGTCTGTTGAAGACAAGCCATCTGTTCAGAGCCAAAGCGTGGCGAATGCAAGAAATAAAGTGGTTATTTACAAATATTACAATATCTCATGTTTTCTTTCTTTAACAAGTTTACGACTTCTTTCATCGCGAACATCCCGGCGTTAATAAGTCCAGGAAGGTAGGGAAGGTGTAAATATGGCGTGTTCCCAAAATAATCAGTGGTTTATTTCAATTCATCTGGAATATTTGATCTCACTGACATTTCTGTGCCACAGAAAAAAAAAAAAAAAAGAGTTCTCAAGTTGATCTCAGAAACATTATACTTAATTTGAATTTCGGCTAATTAAAAATAACCCTCTAAAAAGCTGCAAGCCTGCGAGCTTTTGAAGCTTGCAAAATGCTGGTTGATGAGCCCAATTTGAAGACATGTTTCTTTCACACGTCTACAGAATACAGTAACTATTGCCGTATTCTGTATGCAGGGTGCGGTAACAATGTATAAGGGCAGGTATAAAACTATAAGGCCTCAAAATGCTTTGTCGCAAAATATAGCGTATTTATTCATCAAATAAATTATTGCCATGTTTCTCACAGGCAGTTAGTAATGTATCAATAACTATTCAAACTCTTCACATTCACATTGCAAAGTAAAACTCAATTCCGCCCCTGTAGAGGTCGTTACTCCTACTTCGAGACTCGTGTGCAGTGTCGGCTTGTCTTCCGAGAAATGTAGTCCTAGTCTAGGCGAAACAAAAGGTAGTTAACAAATGCACTCGGAAGATGCCACTTTCTGGATGTTGATGATCTGGAACTGCATGCCAATCTGCCAAGTCGAAGCAAGGACTTTTAGAGGACTGGAATTCAGCGCCTTACTCAGCAATGGAGAAAGACTGAATAATAATGGAGGCATTGTTAAAACAAGTGTAAATGTTTAAGAATATGTCGATAATCGGTAGCGAGTAAGTATATGCGCTACCTTACAAGAAAATTTGACATTACCCTCTCACTTTCTGTTGTACATGTTTCTTTGTGTACTGGTCCCGCAAAGGCGACAGACAGCAACAGCCGGCTCTGAGAAACCTCCAGCATTCACACAGGTGTTATCTTTGGCAGGCTTGAATCACTCGAGCTTCGTTCCCGAGCTCAGTGTGCTCCGTGAACGAGGCATGACTGATTGCAAGCATGCCAAACTTCGCTTTGCATTGATGCTGCATGCAGTCGTGTTTTCTCTGTGTCGGCTGTTGCTTATGTCGCTCTAGTAGGACTCGGGCTTAACATATTTTTTCTCGATGCTGTGGGACAGTTATTTTTATTACGTAAACTCTGTTACATGTTTTAATGAAAAATAACTTTCTTGTTAAAAATCTTTTTAAGTTGTCTTTTTACAAAGGTGTAGAACAGAAACTCTGTTCCCTTTTCCAAATTAAACTTTTTTTCACGATATTCAAAAATAGAAAGTCGATCTTTTTACAGAGTCCCAGAACAGAAACTCTGTTTACTTTTCGAAAAAAACTGTTTTTAAACAACATTTAAAAATAGAAAGTCGATCTTTTTACAGAGTCCCAGAACAGACAACCATTCTTTTAACAGAAATCATTTTCCCGCAAAATTGGGACAACAGAGTGTCGATTTTTTTACAAAGTTCCAAAACAGACAATCCTTCTTTTAACAAAGGCCGGTGTTTTCAAAGTAATCGACTACAGAAAGCCGATATTTTTACAAAGTTCCAGAACAGACACTCTTTGTTTTAACAGAAACCGGTTTTTCGCAAAATTTGAGAACAGAAAGTCTATTTTTTTTACAGAAAAGCCAAGAACAGGAAATGCTATGATTTTAACGGAAAGTATGAAAACAGGGAAACAGACGAAAACAGAAAATTCGTGGCAAGAAACTTGCCAAGCTTTTTCTGTTTTTTTACACAGTTATTTTTTACAGTGTACCATCGACGGCCACGACGCGAAGTCTCTCGTCGACACCGGAGCAGACTATTCGGTTTTAAGTGGGAAGCTCTCTTGCCGCCTTCGGAAGGTGATGATGCCGTTGGAAGGCCCGAAAATACGAACCGCCGGTGGACATCTCATCACACCAGTGGGAAGGTGTACTGCGCGCGTGGACCACCACGGAGAGACCTGCGCGGTGAAATGCGTCGTCCTCAAAGACGGTTCGAGAGACGTCATCCTTGGCATGGACTTCCTCTGTGAGTGCGGTGCGGTTATCGACCTTGGAGCAAACAGGTTGACGCTGCGAAAGCCCGTGCTACCTCCGGAGGGATCCAAAACGTCGCCAGCCGCCGTCCGAGTCATTGCGGACCACGTGAACCTGCCGCCACGGTTGAGTGTTCTTGTGCCCGTCGTTACCGACGCAGTTGCCAGCGGGAAAGTCCTTCTGGAAGGCAACGTCCAACTGCTTCTCGGAAGAGGAATAGGCGTTGCAAGGGGCGTAGCAGAGCTGCAGGATGGACGTTGTGTGGTCCTCGTGACGAACTTTCAACCGGAGGCGCAGCATCTCACGAAAGGTGCCACTATAGGACACGTCGAGGAACTCCGGGCCGACGCCAAAATCGCCGCGATCTCCGACGAATCCTCGCCATGTCAGCCGTCCAGTACAGTGCCGCCACAGCTCGACGTTAACCCCAAGCTCAGCGCCACGGAACGACGAGAGCTCGGAGATCTCCTCGCCGAATTCGACGACTGCTTTGCGACGACGTCGAGGGTGCGCCAGACAACAGTTGCGAAACACCGCATTATTACCAACGAGGACGCGCTCCCTGTGCATCGGCCGCCGTACCGGGTCTTCCCAAAGGAACGAGAGGCCATTCATGAACAGGTACAGGAGATGCTCAACGACGACATCATTCAGCCTTCGAGCAGCCCGTGGGCCTTCCCAGTCGTGCTTGTAAAGAAGGAAGACGGAACGCTTCGATTCTGCGTTGACTACCGGCGGCTCAACGCGGTCGCCAAGAAAGACGTGCATCCGCTCCCCCGCATCGACGACGCGCTGGACCGGTTGCGCCACTCCCGTTACTTTTCGTCGATGGACCTTAAGAGTGGCTACTGGCAGATCGAAGTCGACAAACGGGACCGAGAAAAGACTGCCTTCGTCACGCCCGACGGACTGTTTGAGTTCAAGGTGATGCCCTTCGGACTGTGCACGGCGCCGGCAACGTTCCAACGTGTCATGGACACCATCCTGGCAGGCCTCAAGTGGCAGAGCTGTCTCGTTTACCTCGACGACGTCGTGGTATTCTCGGCCAACTTCGACGAGCATTTGCGACGCCTTCGGGCCGTTTTAGAGGCAATCAGGACCGCTGGACTCACACTCAAGCCGACGAAGTGCCGGTTTGCCTACGGCGAACTGAAGTTCTTGGGCCACGTTGTGAGCAACGAAGGTGTAAGTCCTGACGCTGAGAAAACTCGCGCCGTAGCGGCCTTTCCACCGCCCACCGACAAAAAGGCCGTCCGAAGATTCGTTGGACTTTACGCATACTACCGGCGATTCGTTCAGGATTTCGCCAAGCTTTCTGCGCCGCTAACGCGCCTTACGAAAGACGCCGTGAACTTCGAATGGGGTGCAGAACAACAACAGGCACTCGACGAACTAAAGCAACGGCTCCAGTCACCACCGATTCTCGGCCACTTCGACCAATCAGCCGAAACGGAGGTCCACACGGACGCCAGTAATACAGGACTCGGAGCGGTACTGGTCCAACGACAAGACGGTGCGGAGCGCGTGATCGCATACGC
Source organism: Ixodes scapularis (assembly GCF_016920785.2). Taxonomy (NCBI): domain Eukaryota; kingdom Metazoa; phylum Arthropoda; class Arachnida; order Ixodida; family Ixodidae; genus Ixodes; species Ixodes scapularis. The sequence goes on along the minus strand of NW_024610064.1, from coordinate 3,918 downwards.
TAGCCGGACGCTGTCGAACGCGGAACGCAATTACTCAACGACCGAGAAGGAATGTCTGGCCGTCGTCTGGGCCATCACGAAATTCCGCCCATACCTGTACGGAACTCCTTTTCGGGTGGTCACCGACCACCATTCGCTGTGTTGGTTAGCGAGCCTGAAGGACCCATCGGGACGCCTCGCTCGATGGAGCCTACGACTGCATGAGTACGACGTAACCGTGGTCTACAAGTCAGGCCGAAAACACAGCGACGCCGACTCCCTGTCCAGAGCCCCTGTCGAGTCAGCTACCGGATGTGCCAAAGACGACGACGACGACGACGACCACTTTCTTGGTGCGGTGAGCATTCACGGCATGGCAGCGCTCCAGCGGGACGATCCTGAGTTGCGTGCATTGATCGACCACTTGGAGGGACGAGGGGGTACGATTCCCCGAGCCTTCTCACGTGACCTGCCAAGATTCACCGTCCGGAGAGGTATCCTCTATAAAGAAAACTTCAGGGACAACAACTCGACGTGGCTGTTGGTGATTCCTGCCAGTCTTCGAGAAGAGATCTTCCAAGCCTGCCACGACGACCCAACATCTGGTCACCTTGGCTACAGTAGGACCCTTGCACGGATCCGAGAAAAATACTACTGGCCCAAGCTTCCGAAGACTGTCCACCTCTACGTCCGTTCGTGCCACGAATGCCGACGACGCAAGAAACCACCGACGAAGCCGGCAGGTCTCCTGCAACCGATCGCGCCCCCGATTGCACCATTCCAGCAGGTTGGAATGGATCTTCTCGGACCTTTCTCACCGTCGGCGCAGGGAAACCGGTAGATAATCGTGGCAACTGATTATGTCACCAGGTACGCCGAGACAAAAGCACTCCCGTCGGGGACCGCCGTGGAAGTAGCCAAATTCTTCGTGGAGTCTATCGTCCTCCGACACGGCGCTCCCCAAGTCCTGATTACGGACCGAGGATCCTCGTTCATGGCGCAACTGACACAAGAGATACTCCGCCTGAGCCACACCGACGACCGCCGGACCACGGCATACCACCCGCAGACCAACGGGCTGACGGAGCGACTAAACAAGACCATCGCCGACATGATTTCTATGTACGTGGACGTGGAACACAAGACGTGGGATGAAGTGCTGCCCTACGTCACGTTTGCGTACAACACGGCGATTCAAGAAACTACCGGCGTCACACCCTTTCAGCTGGTGCACGGCAGAAAGGTGACGACGATGCTCGACGCCATGCTGCCCCACGATCCAACGGACGACGGCACCGACGACGCCCAGCTGGTCACCCAACGAGCAGAAGAAGTACGACAGCTAGCCCGTCTTCGAATAAAGAACCAGCAACGTGTCGACGCAGGCCGCTACAACCTCCGCCGCCGCGACGTGGAGTTCCAGCCCGGAGACAGGGTATGGGTGTGGACGCCCATTCGCCGCCGCGGCCTCAGCGAGAAACTGCTAAAGCGCTACTTAGGACCCTACAAGGTCATCCGCCGCCTTGGGGACTTGAACTACGAGGTGCTCCCCGACGGAACTCGACCATCAGGACGCCGCCTGCCTCGACCCGAAGTCGTCCACGTAGTTCGACTCAAGCCGTTCTACGCGCGTTAGGATTGTGACCCTGGATGTTTGTTTTGTTTCGCCGTAATTGTTTTAGCCATTTGCGTTTTCCTTTCGTTTTGCATCGGGGCGATGCACTTTTAAAAGGGGGATAATGCCGCCCGCAGAGCCGAGAAGGCAACGCTTGGTCACGGTCTTCTAGAAGATTCCCGGTCATTCTCGCAGCAGACGTAACTTTCCCTCTGCCTTGTTATTCTCGAAAGTGCCAGTTCATCCTCGCCCCGAGCGCGCGACGCTCGAACCTTCTTTGCCGAACTTTCGAGATAGTGACGCAGGGTAGATAAGCAGCTCCCGCGACCTTGTCGAGTCAGTCCCAGTTTCGCTAGCGCTCTGTAGTGCCGCCGAACCGCCGCCCGCTTTTCTGCCACCTCGACGCTCTTTCGTTATTTATTTTTGGTTGGCACAAGTTCGCCCATTAAATCTTTATTTTCAGTTCACTGTTCGGCTTTTCGTCACCTTCATTCGTGACAATATATATATATATATATTTTTTTTTTTTTACCAAGCACTTGTTATGTGTACACTGTTAGGTTCGCATTTTTAAACTTAAATTTTGGGAATCTTTGCATCGTTGCGGCATCTATGATTGCGTGGTTTAAGAAATTTGTGCCGCAATACGTTTTTCATCCGTGAGTTCAGTCTATATCACTGCCATCAATTACAATCTCTGAGCACCATGATGACACATGGTGGGGATGTGTGCTCCAAGATGCTCTAATGACTTTAATGTCTCATAATTTAAAGAAAAAGAAGAGAAATTAGCCACAGCGCTTGCTGATTTGTTGAATTCGCAGAACAGAGAGATAATAGGACGCACCTAGGGTAACGCGTGCCTAATTATATTAATATTTTTTGGCTGTTATTTCGACATGGGCGTTGACGGACATTGCACCGCTGCTCACGCCCCTGCCGGGGTAAGCTTTTTTTTCTTGTCACGACACTCTATCGCGCTATAGACGCGTCGATTTAACGCTCATGAAGTCTCGAGAGAACTGTCAATTATTTAGTCAGAGCAACGACGCAGCAATCGCGCAGTGAGAGACGACTGCGCCTCACTCTGATAAAATGTGAGCGTGGGATTCTCGAGCAGCATTAACTTGCTGATGATGCAGGGCGCTGCTTTGTCGTTGAGAGTCTTTGTCCTGCGAACGCCGGCGAAAACGTTCCAGTGCTCGGCGTACCCTAGGCAGCAGCGCCTGTCAGCGACCGCCCGGAGCCTACTGGCAGTCTGCGAGCGCCGACGATTTATCGTCGCGACTTCAATGGGAGCATTTTATGAACACCTGCGGTGAACATGAAACACCGCGAACATGAACTTCCGCGAACATAATCCCCGCGACGGCGAACCGCCGGGGCTCGCAGACGGAGGGTTCCGACGCTGTGCGAACGGTTGTTGGAGGACACTGCGTAAAGTATACGCCGGGCGCTGGAACGGCTTCGAAGCCATTCGATGGGCAAAGGATTCGCGACGACCAAGTAGTGTCTTGCATCTTCAGTAAGCTAACAGGGCTCGAGAGTCCCAAGCTTACATTTCCACAGAGCGAGCGCGGCCGGCCAGATCGAGGCACAGTTACCCTTAGCGAAAAGTCGTTCAAAATCAGTATACTGAAAGTATACTAATTGTGAACTTAGGGTGTGTACTGAAATCATACTAGTTTCACACTTTTATGAAACAAAATAGGATGCCTTTAGTACACCCCAAGTACATATGTAGTATACCATAAGTGCACCTCGAGTGTACTTTTAGCATACTATAAGTGCACGTCTTGTACACTTCGTGTATGCTTTTAGAGTACTAAATGTACACTACTAGTACATATATGCGGAGTGTCCCAGATAACTTGCACCAAACTTTAAAAAAAAAAAAAAAATTGAGCGCTCTCCGGGAGTGAAACCAACTGTACACTGTTAGAAAGTCTCTTGCGAAAGTGCACGAAATTGTTTTAGTGCGCCTAGTTATTTAATTAAGAGTAACAAGCTAACTTTTGAAATCTTCGTTTAAAAGCCGAGGCGTGAAATGGAAAGTTGTAGAGCGCATTAAGAAACACCCAATTAAACCATTTTCAACAAGGTGCACTTTGCATGCTCCTTTTCCCTAGCCTTCAAAAAAACGCCCGCGAAATACAAAAAAAAAAAAAAATACCCCGTGACAACTCGCTTCACCAATCACGGCGTGCGAGCGCGCCGCGAATGTGCGTTCTTTGAAGGCCGGAAAAAAGCGCGAAAACGTATTATGTTTCAAACACTTTAATTGGGTGTTTCTCAATGCGCCCTGCAACTTTACAATTGACATC